>NW_028190342.1:0-145899 GCF_048542155.1 Nylanderia fulva | reverse complement strand
CATTAAATTGATAAGAGCAATCAAACATTTCAGTTCTCATGGACGATTTACTGCATCGATCTTAATGACCTTAACTTTCCATTTGTCTTTGAATTCCTTGATTGTGCATCATCTATCACGCAGGTTGACCAAGGTTTGAACCTGAAAAAGATTTTAATTGGATTATCCAGGTCTCTTTTTAATCAAATGTGAAATACACACACATAATATAAATTATAAAGATATATTACGTTGTGCCAATCACTATATTTGCTGGTTTCTCCTTTATCGCAGTCATTGGAATTCATCAAGTATGGAAACATCATTAAAGCCTTGACGCATCATCAAAGGAAAACACAGAGCACATTGCATCAAACTTTGTCTTTGCATGCCTGAAATAAAATACATTTTCTTTTTAATATAGAATATATATAGCCTATTCAAATCATACATTGCTATTCAAAAATTTCTTAGCGCTTCAATTAAGTACCGGCAGAATGTGATTATATTTTTTTATACTGCTCCTCTGATGTATCCCAGAATTGCAGCTTGAACAAGACAACTTATCCCAGATTTTTACAGCCAAAAAAAACATTCGTCTTTCTTATGCCATTGGTTTCTGCATAATTATTGGATTTCCAAGTGCCTGCAAGTTTCCCACTAACCAAGTCTTTCCCACACCGGATCTGCCTAGCATGAAGATCTTGTAAGTGCCTCCTCAATAGAACTAGGTAATGATGGCCTCTCCAGAATACCTGAAGAGACAAAAAAGCAATTCGCAGGGAAAGCTTTACACAATTTTAGACTTTGTTGTTTATCATATATAATTATAGTTAATATAATATATAATTTTATAGTATATAAGATGTATATAAATATATATTATATATAATCAGTACCATAAAATCTCCTCTTTTTGGAAGAATTATAGAAATGATGGACCAAGGATTCTCCTTCCGCTGAAGCTAACCAGTTCATGTTAATAGCACTCATTTCTATCGAATAGAAGCAATTGAATGCAATATTAGGTGGTGATAAAAGTGCAATAAATTATTCGTACAATGTCAGATTATAAATATTTGAAAAAAATCAATCAGATCAATAAAATGATCAACATTTTCCCGCGTATTATCGATTGTGGATTCATCATCGATCTTTCATGAGAATAAACTATATATACTATAAGAATCGGCAAACAGCTGACAGCGCAAGCGCGAGCGACGTCATACGTCATCCATATCAAGATCAAGGCCCGTAGATAAACGACGAGAGGGGGAAGGAAGGGTCCTCATGCGATGACCTTCCTTCCCCTCCCATCGTTCATCTAAGTACCTTGTGTACGACCATCGTCCAACCCGATGAAATATTTTGTATTATTCTGATATATAATAAATAAAAAGAAATAAAAATAAAATAAAAGAAATATAAGAAAATAAAAAACGTTCAAGAAATTCAGTTTTTTATTTTATTATTTGTATAATAATTTAGTTAAAGAAGCTGTAATTCTTTAGTTAATTCTACTTTTATATTTACGACCTCATACATCATGTCAAGTTTATATCAAAATATTTTTTCGCTGACATCTAAGATCAGTAATATATATAACAGCAATTTTAACTATGATGTAGAATTATCGGAGGCAGTGAAATTGATCTGTAAAATAATGCACATTCTCATCCTCCCAGTCTTTTTGTCCAACTAAAAAGTTAAAATAAATTATAACTTCTTCTTAATTTCTTTTTTTACTCAGTCGCATATAGGTGTAATTTTTGGCCATCAGCAGGTTAATAATTGATCAAAATTAAACAATCATATATAGTAGGCCAACTAAACGAGCAAATAAATAAGATGTAAAAAATTTTTTTATTAATAGTTAAATCATTAAATTAACATTCCGTTACAGAATCGATATAAATTGTAAACGTTTCGACTGCACTACAGTCTTTATCAATACATAAAAATTAAATATTAAAATATAAAGTTAGATGTTAAAAATACAAAGTTAGTTAAATATTAAAATATAAAATTGAAACGATTCTTCGCTGTTGACCAATAGATATGCAAGGCGATTGGTCTGAGATGCCAAGTTATGCGACATTTGAGCATGATTATCGTTTTAAACAAGTCCTTTTCCCCGATATTTCAAGTGTGTGTTGCGAAGTCTGAATACCCTGAATATACTGAGGGTATTCAGACTTCGCAACACACACTTGAAATATCGGGGAAAAGGACTTGTTTAAAACGATAATCATGCTCAAATGTCGCATAACTTGGCATCTCAGACCAATCGCCTTGCATATCTATTGGTCAACAGCGAAGAATCGTTTCAATTTTATATTTTAATATTTAACTAACTTTGTATTTTTAACATCTAACTTTATATTTTAATATTTAATTTTTATGTATTGATAAAGACTGTAGTGCAGTCGAAACGTTTACAATTTATATCGATTCTGTAACGGAATGTTAATTTAATGATTTAACTATTAATAAAAAAAATTTTTTACATCTTATTTATTTGCTCGTTTAGTTGGCCTACTATATATGATTGTTTAATTTTGTTTAATTTATACGAGCCTTTCATTAATTAATTTTAATAATTGATATTTAAAAACAAAATTGATATTTAACTTTTCTTCAGATATAAAAGTATGTAGGACCAGAACAATAAAACACAAAAAAAAGGTTCCGTTCCAAACGTTCTCTTCGAGGAAAATTTTACTGATAATCTATATGTGGCTATCTGGGCACGAAGATAATATTATATAATTATATAATATTATATAATTATATAATATTATATTAAAATACTAGAATTTTCCACGAAGAGGACGTTTTGGAATGCAACCTAATAAGTATTACGGAAAAAAATACGGTTCACATCAAGGATGTACGGTATTTGAAATTTGACAGGGACGGCGGAAGCGTCTCGACCAATGGGCGCGCGTCCCGCCTTGGCGCGGGCCAATCGGCGGCCCGCGCCGCGCTGGCCGGCGTATGAGACGGCGCGCGCGATTGGCCGGGCGTTCGCGCGTCGCCCCAGAAACGACGCCGCGCGCCGACCAATCGCGCGCGCGCGCGCGCTACGTAACCGAGGTGTTTGCGGGCCGACGAGGGTCGCCGCGGTCGCCGCCATATTGTGTACGCGCAGCGCGGCTCGGAGCAGCATAGCGCGTGTATGGTAATAAGTGTATGGGCCTTTCGTGAAGAGGGAAGAGACTCCTCTCGCATTCGCGTCAAACGGGTGGCTTGCAGGGGGTGCATGAATCCGGCTAACTGGCTGACCGGGCACGTCGCGCGCGCACAATGGATCCGTCTAAATTGAAAGTGATAGAGTTACGGGCGGCGCTGAGCGAGCGCGGTCTCGACACCAAGGGCAACAAGCCAGTGCTCGTCGATCGGCTACGCAAGGCTCTGGAGGAGGAGGAGGAAGAGGAGGTGCTGCAGGAGGAGACGCAGCAGCAGGACTGTAAGTGTTGTTGTCATCTAAGGTCCTATCTTCCTCGTCCCTGTCCTTTCCCCACCTCCTAGCCGGTCCCGAGGTGACTTCCTGGTGGTTACGCTGCCCTCCTGCACGAGTACGTCTGTTAGGATGTCTGCAAGCTGCAGCTGAAGAGTGCGATTGGTGTCTTGAAAGTGTGCGGAGGAATGTTTCTTTATTTATGTATCTGCGTAGCGCAGTGGCTTCTTCAGAAAAGAAGGAGTAATCTGCAAAGATGTAAAATATGATTATTTCTGTATTTATGGATCTAAATAGGAGCTCTGATAGAGTGTTATTTATGTCTTCGAAGAAGAAGAAGAGGAAGATATATAGGAAGTGTAAAGATATAAAATAATGCTACACTATAAGAGCTTTATTTATGTATCTTAATATAATGTGCGATGTCTTTTACTTTTTAAAAAAGCTATCTGCAAAAATATAAAATGATACTTTTATTTTTTGTCATACTCTATTTATGTATCTAAATAGAGTCTTTAATATGTCTTCATCTTTGAAGAAGAAAAGATATATGATAAATACAAAGATATAATGCTACACTACAAGATCTTTATGTATCTAAATATAGCGAGATGTCTTCTACTTCTTTAAAAAAAGAAAAAGTAGTCTGCAAAGATATAAAATGATAATTTTTTGTTATACTATATTTATATATTCAGAGTTTCTAATATAGTGTAATAGGTTTTCTTCTTCTTCTTCTTCGAAGATATATAATAAGTTCAAAGATATACAATAACCCTACACTATACAAGATTTTTATTTATATATGTAAATAATAGATTATATATCTAAATAATTATTTAAATATCTTTAATATTGCACAATACCTTTTTCAAAGATGAAGAAGTCTGCAAGATAGCATGATAAGTCTTCTTCTTCAAAAAAATCTGCAAAGATATTATTAATAACTTTATATTTTGTCTTACTCTTTATTTATGTATATAAATATTCTTAATATTTAGTTCAATATTTCTTTTCTACTTCTTCAAAGAACCTTGCTTAGATAAAATGATAACTTTATCTTTGAAGAAGTTTGTTGAAAGAAAGATATAAAATGATAATTTCGTTTTTTTTCCATAGATGGTCAAGAAAAACCTTTGTATGCGGAGAATACAGGTGACACAGCCTTCAAAGAAACGCAAGAAAGAATTGCGGACGCCGCACGGCAACCACCGAGGACACCCAGCAGAGCGTCCAGGAGTTCTTCTATGGTGACTCCTACAAAGGTTTCTACAAGAAACACATCGAGAATAGCTACTACTCCAAATTCGTCGAAGCAATCCACTCCGAGTAAACTTCAGTATATTGAGAAATCATATGACTCGTTAACGACAATATCAGAGTCTACTTCTGAGGATGTAGTGCAAGAAGAAGGAATATCAAAATGGTCCCCTGAAAAGCCTGAAGAAAAACGGGAAGATAATGTTATTCAGAACAAGATTTATTCGCCGCTAAAATCTCAGGAGGAGGAAGCGAAGCGTGTTAATATTTTAGAAGATAATAAGTATGAGGCGAATGTTCTCCAAGTACCTGTGACAGAGCCGTCTGTAAAAGCTAGTACAATTGCATGTGTAGATCGATTTTCTATACCTCGGGAAGAGCACAAAACAAAAGAGTCTAGTATAGATGAAGTTTACAAAGTCCTGGAAGAAAAAACCGAAGTTGAGGAAGATGATGAGGTCGATAAAGTGCAAAACACTTTCGGGAAAGGCGTGGAAAATAAAATTTCGATTGGGAAAGAAGACGCAAAATGTATAGCAGATACATATAACGTTAAGAATACTGTAAACATTCCACAAGTTGAACAACAACATGTGATACCTGATCAGGTAGACAAATCATATAATGAAGAAAAGACTATTAATGATGATTATACAGTGCAAGATGAAGCGATGGACGTTTCAGTTAATGTAGAAGATGAAGATGAGAAAGCAGATAATATTCCACAAGATGAACAGGTATATAAATCTATATATCTTACATGTAAAATATTAAATATTTTTATCCAGATTATTTCTCTTAGATTTAATATAAAAATCGCAATTTTTAATCGTCATTTACTTATCTTTATTTGTATAAAAAAAGATTACAGAAACATCCGAAGTAAAACAAGATGGTGCAAACAAGCTGGATGCAGAAGAATCAAGTCAAAAAGAATACAGAAAAAGAAAGAGATCTCCTAGTCCAGCGGAAGTTCATCAGGCATCTCCTGTATCGCAGAAAGTCGAGGATGAACCAGATTTCGATGAATCAGCCGTGATCTTATCTTGGTGTAAGTTCTTATAAATTTTTATGCAATTATCTTTATTTATATATATATTTATTTATTTATTTATTATTTATTTATATATATATATATATATATATATATATATATAAATTTAATTAAATATATTAATTAAATAAATATAAAATATGTATAAATATACCTATATGATAAAAAAATTTATAAAATAAAAAATATATAAAATATATATATATCTTGAAGAAAAGTATATTATTATTATTATTATATTTGTATAAATTCTTTCTTTTAGATGATTCCGACTTGAACTTAATCATCAACAAAGAAGGATTTTTCTCTGCCACACCTATGCACAACAGCGACTTCTGCCACATATGGGCTGGCGCAAGAGCATCTTATGGTTTTGCGAATAGGAAAGTATACTACGAAGCCAAAATTACAGAACATCATGCTGCAGTGAAAGACGAGCAACATGCACTCAGACTCGGTTGGTCGGTTCTCTTCTCATCCATGCAACTCGGCGAGGAGAGACTGAGTTACGCGTACACCAGTTCCGGACAGAAAGGCACCGACTCGAAATTCACAGATTACGGCTCGCCATTCGGCAAGGACGACGTCGTGGGCTGCTACTTGGATATGACGCCCGAGGACACCATAGAGTTATCCTACACGGTGAACGGCAAGGATCTCGGATCCGCGTTCAGCATCTCCAAGGAGGAGCTCGGCGACAGACCCCTGTTTCCGCACATTCTCAGCAAAAACTGCACGTTCGTCTGCAATTTCGGGCAGGAGCAGGGCTGGTGCAAACAAATTCCCGGTTATACCTTAGTAGGTAACGTGGAATCGAAGGACAAAGTTGCCGGGCCGCGTAGACCGGACGCGAAGGCGCACTGCGAGGTGATCATGATGTGCGGGTTACCTGCGGCCGGAAAAACCACCTGGGCGAGGAACCACGCGGCCGAGCATCCAAATAAATTGTATAATATCTTAGCGCTCCACAACTTGGTGGAAAAGACAGGAGTAAGTGTCTGCAAATATTATAAAGTTCTATCATTTTAATATATAATATTTTATTATGTTTTATTGTATATTTTATATAATTTATTGTATTAAATATTTATTTTATATAAAATATATAATATAATAAAATATATAAAATAATAAAATATATAGGAAATATTATATATTAAAATATATTAATGTTTTAATATATGTATATGTATACATATAATAGATATGTAATATTAATTATGATATCTTTTTAGGACGTTGCTCTGTCGGATCAGGAAAATAGTCGACGAGAAGTTATTGACAAGTGCAATCGCGCACTCGATCAGCTGATCGAAGTGGCAAGTGGCAGAAGGCGTAACTACATATTAGATCAGGTACGAAAGAATATAGTGGTTTGTGAGAACTGAAACTTGCTAAATTTAAAGAAAACATTTTATAACAATTATTTGCTGATATATACATTTTGTGAGCAGAAGAGCAACGTATATTCTTCCGTACAAAGACGTAAGATACGAAGTTTCTGCGAATATCAGCGAAAAGCCGTCGTTGTGGTACCAACGGATGAAGAATACAGTCAACGTTTGTCCGGACACAGTGCGATCGAAGGAACCGTCTCGGAGTCTGATCTCAAGGAGATGAAGGGTATCTTTAGCTGACACTTTATTCAATAAATGCTCGTGATTTGCCAACAGTGTTTAATCGAAGCGTCGATAATTACAGCAAATTTCGCTGCACCTTCGGCGGGGGAGACTTTCGAAGCGGTGGAGTGGATCGGACTCGACGAGGAGGAGGGTAAGAAGCTTATCGAGAAATACAACAAGGAGGGTAAGGAGGCCGGATTTGGCCAGCAATCAACTGCCTCAAAGCGGCCGCGTCTCGACAAGACCGAGGCCAGCAACAGAGAAACGCGCGATTCGCGAAACAATCGAGACACGCGAGATCATAATCGAAGAAATAATTGTGAGGACATTATTATTTGCAATTATTCATTATAAATTATGTTATGGTACGATATACTATTATGTATATATACATTTCGATTTTTAGATCAAGACAGAGGACGCAATCCTCCTCCTCGACGTGGTCCCAATATGGGTGGTTGGAGAGGAGAGAGACCGCAGAGATATATGAGGCATGTTGGTGGCTACATCCCTCCTCCATGGAGGCTGCGAGGACGACCTGGGCCCGCGATGATACGAGGAGTCGACAGAAGAACCGGCGGTGTCGACAGGAGATCAGGAAATGACAGAAACCGATCTGTCGCACCTAGACAGGGAGGTTGGGGTTCTATGAGGTAATTGATAATTATTCAGCGATAGAACCATCCCAGATAGCAAGGATACATCATTTCGACATCTAATGACGTAATTAGACGTCAAAATGACATTATTTTGACATTTTATGACGTTAGTTTGTTACTTGGGATGATATTTACAAGGATATCATCATTTTGACATTGAATGACGTCATTAGACATCAGAATGACACCATTAAACGTCAGAATAATGTCATTAAACGTCAAAATGATATCATGTTGACATTTAATGATGTCAATTGTTACTTGGGATGACATTACAAGGATACATCATTTTGACATCGAATGACGTCATTAAACATCAAAATGACGTTATTTGACATTTAATGACGTCAGTTTGCTATTTGTTTCTACGGTATTTCCTCAAAAAAAAAGAAAAAGAAAAAGAAAAAAAACCGGAGTACTTACATTGATTTTTAGCGGGAGTTATCAAGGATCGCAGCAGTCTGGAGGTTGGGGTCAAGATTGGTCGAGTAATCAGTCCCAGGGTAGCTGGAACCAACAAGGTAGCTGGGGTCAGCAACAATGGGGAGGCAATTGGAAAGGATACGGTCACACGAGCACGTCGTACAGTCAAGCTGGATACAATCAACAGGGATATGGCAATGGTAATTGGAACAGCAGCTGGAATCAGCAGTATTACAACAACCAGTATTGGGGCCAGCAACAACAGAGTGGTCAGACCACTGCAGCTGGCAGCCAAGCTGTAAGCAAACAATAATCCACCATCGTAAATCTAAACCGAGAATGGAAACTGAATGTAAGGTATAAACATATAGAACGCTGTTTTTGTTTTTGCTTAAACATTGAAAGTTTCTTGATTCTGGTTTCTCGTCACAATAGATAGTATCTCGTGTAATGATGTGGATCTTACAAATGGTGTATGTATTTGCAGGAGATTACAAGTGACATGATTGCAACTACTTCTACCGATATGGGAGCAGGATACTATTTGCAAGAATAACAGAGTCTTATGCGCAAATGAATGAATTATCCTTTCGCAGAGCAACTGCAACAATCATACAACAATCTCATAAGTAGATAAAAGAATTTACGTCAAAATAACACACACATATACACACACACACATCAAAATATATGTATTGACAAGTGTTTAAATACGCGAAAATACTGCTATTATGAAGAAAACTTTCTCATTGCAGCAAATGAGAAATTATTTTAAAAATTATAACAGATACATCTCTAGCGAGTTTCGAAAATCCTTACCGGAAACACAGGTCTAATAATCTAAGTGCATTAAAAAAACGATAATGTAACACACATTCGCGAGGAAAAAAAGAGATATAACTTTTTATCGCAACACTTTCTCAAGAAATCGTAAAAAAAGAGGTAGGAGAAAGAGGAAGAGTACTACGTATGGGTACAAACTACACGCAAGTAGCATTATAAAAAGGTCGAGAAAAGAAAAAAAGTAATTATCCTAAAAAGAGCTCGTGTAAATATGTACAGATCTATATAAAGTAAAAAGAATTATGCAGAAAAAATTATTGATCTATTTATACTAAATAGATGTAGCGAATTTGGTTCAATGGGCACTAGTGTATTTCTCGGGGAGATTGTTAGACAGGGTGTCCCATAGGAAATTGCTGAAACTAATCGGCTGTGATTTTTTCAATGTACGCAGTTATTGAGAAAACAGAAATTGTGTTGAAAAGAGAAAAGTCTGCAGCTTTTAATGGATATAAATAAAATGTTTGTGTACCAGTTTATTTTATTGATAAAAAGAAATTAAAAAAAGCTAATAATCACATAAACTAATGATAAATATTTTCAACAGTGCTTCTAGTACTGTTGAAATTATTTATTTTTTATGTGATTATTAGCTTTTTTCATTTCTTTTTATCAATAAAATAAACTGGTATACAAATATTTTATTTATATCAGTTAAAAACTGCAGACTTTTCTCTTTCCAACACAATTTTTGTTTTCTCAATAACCGCATGCATTAAAAAATGACAGCTGATTAGTTTCAGATATTTCCTATGGGACACCCTATACATAAATTTACACAAGACAAATATACATAGCATTGAGCACTTAGGAATTTTTTTTCGCATTAAGACTCCTCGATTCCTTGTCGCGGCTAGATTGTGACGTCAGCGTGAAAATTTTTAGATGCCATTTTTAAATAAAAAGACTATTTCAGATGGCTTTAGCATATTTTTTAAATACCTAATCAACATATTTTACAGCTGTTGGATTATAAAGAGAAAATAATAGTTTTCGAGGTATTTTAAGACCTGCTGTTTCATCGAAATATCTTTTATTTGGCATCTAAGAATTTTTTGGTGTCTTCTCGCCTCTGACGTCAAAATCTGACACCGTCGACGAGGAGTCAGGAGCCTTAAAGTTGGACAAAATGCGAGATGAAGAGCACGAATTGATACATCACATTAGTTAGTATTATATGTCAGATTGTTTCGCTTATGTTTGTGTTTACATCTAAATTAATTAATTAATTTTAAGACAAAAAACACTTTAATCATCAACTAGTGCATCCAACCGAATTCGCTGAATAGTGAACCTTTATATAGCAGTGCCCTTTTAGAAAGAGGAAAAAATATATATAATATATTGTATACCTCTTTATCTTTATCTTTCTATCGACGATGTATAAGGGAAAAAAAAGAAATATTGTGGCACAAATAAATTATTCTTCGACACACGTTTTATACATGCAGATTTTTCATTGCACAGCACAACATGCGAAATAAAATCTCTCTCTTGCTACGACAATTTTAACTTTATCATTTAATCAAGCGATTTCAAATGTTTGTACCTGTATTGTATCTTCTCTAGTTACACGATTTATTATCTACATAAAGTATGATTTTTCCAATTTTTCTAATTTTACTTATTTGATTTTTACAGCTAATTTTATATATATTATCGATTCATAATGCATTTGTTACCCTACGTACTTCCTCTGCTAGGACATATAATTAATATTCAATTTCCTTGCATCCTTTCTTGAGAAACACAAAGAGCGAAATTTGTTTATTTTTATCTAATCTTGCATCTTGTGTCGACGACTATATTTTTATATATATAAATACCGTTTATATGTTTATATAAACACGATGTTTATCAATATCCATCCTGGGGGTATAATAAAAAAAAAAACAGCGTGAAAAAATCGATTTGCTCGACGATACCTACATTGCAGATGTTTAAGATTCAGTGAATCGAAAATATAATTATTATAATTTAGCGACGATATGAAAATAAGTGCGGTCAAACACTAGTAAATATACGAATCACCTTTATATTTTAATTGTCAGTCGAAAGAAAAAAAATCTTGCGAACAAAACGCGACATTTTTCTTTCACGAATCTGTTCAGCTGTAAGAGATTCTTTTTTACGTTCTTTTTTTTCGAAGAATGATTGTCTTATTTAGCTCGCGTTTTCTTTTTCTCCATACATATTGTACAGTGTGTACCTTCATTTGTACACCGTATCGTTAGCTCTTATATACAATACAATATATATATATATATATATATATATATATATATATATATCATTTTAGCTCTTTATTTTATTTTATTCTTTTTTGTCTCCGTACATATTGTACAGTGTGTGATGTTCCGAGCTAAAGTACTTCTGTGTGAAATCGAGAAAATAATTTAACAATTAAGAAATAATACGATACGCAAAGTTAGATATAATTTAAAAAAATATTAAGAAAAAAAAATGACAGAAACAGAGAGAGAAAGAGAGGGGTGAGCTATTTTTTAAGAAATAATCAAGAACACTATATTTAATCTACACGTAGCGTATGCTAGTACCTCTGTGTTACCACATAAGTGAAGAAGAAAATGATAGAAATATTGTGTAATGACGATAATCACTTAGTAATTTTTTTCTATATGATGAAAAGCAAAAAAAAAATTAATAATCTATGTAAACTCTTAATTGTTGACACAAAAATGTACAAACTTATTCGTAAAAATAAAAAGGTTCTTCTATTTATTTCGGCCTTTCACCTATATATAGATATATGTATCTTACATTCATAAGTAATATGTAATTTTATGCGTTACACATATTCAGTCTTGCGCAACACACATTATATATTAAACTTATATGAGTATGGTACTTATTAAAGAGAAAAAGATTGACGAGAGAATAAAATATGTGTATATCTATGTAAGGAAAAAACTTTTCACGTGTATTTGTGTTTTTATCAGAATACAATACAATATAGTATATATGTACATGCACTACATATTAGCTGAAAGCTTGTCGCAACAATTGTTTTTTTTCTGATTTCTTTTGATTATAATATCTAAATGTGTTATAATGATGATGTTAATCATAGATAAGCAAAAAAGAACTCAGGAGGCCACAAATCATATAATTATACACATCCATCCGTCACGAATGATATTGATCTGAAAAATATCCATCTAATGCATCATCGCATTATATTGCTTTAAATATATATGTATATACGTACACAATTCAAACACACGACATTAATTATTGATTAATGATACAATGTTGCAAAAACAAAAATTTGCTTAACAATGGAATTTTACAAAAAGCCGCGTTCTCGCGATTTAAATAATTCGAGATAAAATGTAAGACAAAAGATATATAATATATAATTTAATATATATATATATATATATATATATAATATAAAACGTAAGACGAAAGATATATATATATTTCTTCAGTGCGAAAATACAATAATCCCTTTATTGCAAAAAACAACAATTTATATTATAATCGGTTTCTCAAACCTTGTCAATAACATAAATTAATAAAATTATAATCGGATATATATATATTTTTTGTTTTCGCTCGCATTTATTTACAAGTTGGGCATGTAGTATTTTTTTAATACGATATAACGATGCGTAAATTGATGCATCATGGTATAACATGATTTCAATAAAGATATCGAATTAAAAATTGTTACATAATGCTGCTAATAATTGTTAATGCCGTTATTATTATTATTATTACATGATTGACAAACGACTTGTTCACCTACAGACAAAAGTTATTTTAAAAAACAAATATTGCATATATATAAAAATATGCAAAAGTAGATGTATAATTGGCAAAAAAATAATTCCAAATCATTAAAAATGTATTCGCAATAATAAAAATTCTATGTAAAAAAAATGCATAATTATTGTATGCATTAAAATATTTATATTTCGCTCAATCGCGCAAAAATAATCGAGTAAGATGCAACTGTGTATTATATGTCATGGAAAAAAATCAATGTTTAACATATCCCCCTCTTTTTTTACGATTTACTTGTTAAATTCTCATCTCACCATACATTTTAAAATTCCAGTTCACACACACCCTTTTTTATATTACAATTTAGAAGGCCAGCTTCATAAATCCTCTTTCTTCTTTTTTTTTATTTTTGAATTACACAATATAATAAATATATTTTCATGTTTTTTAATAAATCGGAAAAAAGTGCGTTAAATAAAATTAAATATCTCTCGTGCGTGGTAATTATAATTTTATGGGAAAAAAATGCACACATATTAATGGTATTTCTTTTGATATACTTTCGTCTTACGTTGAATTTGAAAACGTATAATATACCAAAATTTATTCCACAAGAATTAATGTATACATAATATACGTATATGATATATATATATATATATATATATATATATATATATATATATATATATATATATATAAAAGAAAAACAAGGAAAAAATAAAATAAAATAAAATTTACAAAATATATAATATGTATCTACCATACTGTGTAATGCAATAATAAATATAAAGTCCTGAATACATATGTACAATTTTGGAATTATTGCGACTTTATCGCGTCCGGTCCACTATATTCTCTCAATATATATATATCAATAAATTAAATACATTATATAGTAAAGATATTCTTCCCCTAGTAAAAGCGAAGAAAGTATATATATATTACACACTTGATTCAAATAAAAAAGATTCGATTATGAAAAATATAATATTATACCTTTGTGCACGATAAAGCATCATCACATACCTATACATATGTAAATATATATGTACGCTCAGTATTCGCAATTCAATAACATCTATTTCTTCCTTTCGTAGAACCACCCTCCTGCTCTATGTATGTATAACACGTTTAATTTGTACACATTTAGCTACTGTCAACTCTATGAAAAGAATGTACAAATGACACTTTTCTATACAAGTCATATAGCCCAACTGTCGGAGAGAATCCATATTTATTTATCTTTATCAGTTTAAATATTCTAATTATGTCAGCGTAGTCTACCTACAAATTGCTTACAAGACATGATGACACTTCTTTGATGGAGTAATATTTTTACCACATTTAAAGAATCAGAGCAAATACAAAAAAAGGGAAGTACATTTTAACATCTAATTATCTATGAAAAAAAAAAAAGAAAATAAAATGTAGAAAAAAATCTAAATTGTCATTTGCTTAAATAAGCGTTACTCCTGATTATAGATATATTGATATAAATTACAATAATTACATCGATGGACGGGCTGGACGAAAGATCATTTCCCGCACTCTCCTCGTTGAGGGGAGGGATGCGAAGAGCAGGGAGATAAATGTACAATTATTATCTTGATACGCGATAGAATCAAGTTTAGAACGATCGAGACCATCCAAGTAGCAAACTGACGTCGTTAAACGTCAAAGTGACGTCATCGATGTCAAAATGACGTCATTAGACATCATAATGACGTCATCGACGTCAAAATTATGTCATCAACGTCAAAATGACGTAAGCTTGCTACCTGAGACACCTAGCCTATTATATATTATCTGACTGAGATTTTTGTGTGTATAAGGTATAACTCTATAAGTTATAACTTTTATATATATATACAGTACGGATATATCATTATCGTGGTGACGTCACCCACTGTCACGGGTTAAGTCCACCAGGTCTTTTTCGATTTCGCCTGTTCCTTTCTAAAAGGAACGACAGATCCAACGGGTCCTTCTTATTCGGCATCCTCTGCAGTAGATTCAACAGGATGCCATTCAATTTCTTCCTTTGCTCTTCCCTCTGCAGAAGAAAAATATATATAGCAAATATGATTACGTAAGGAAGAAACTTGAGCCCTCTTCAACTTCTTCTTCGAGATCGTTTTTACCTGAGCGTACGATGTTATAGGAGACGCGACTGTCAGGATTTCGCCTGATCTTCGTCTCGTCCTGCTGACGCACTTGTGTTCCTTTCCATGCATTTTATGCACGTTATCGGATTCCAATTTTTGGTTTCCGTCCATCTCCTGACCGTTGTTCTTCTTCTTCTCCTTGGACATCTTGATCCCATCTAGGCTGTGAGGCTGGAAATAAGAGGTCGATACTTGATGTGATGTTGCGGAGAAAAAGATATTGATACCTTAATCTTGTATAGATAATAAACTTACCAGATAGGTGCGATAGTGTTTTATACGTTCCGGGAAAGTCTCGAATGCGTAAGGTTTCGTGCATACAGCGTGTCTCGCTCTGGCCACCTTCGTAAAGAGTCGCGCCGCGCGATCCACGCGGTACTCGCACACGTAAGTGTGTTCGGGAGTCGAGCCGACCGGACGTCCTGAAATTGATTCAAACGAGGGTGTGATAAAAAATTTAATTGAACAGGGCGTTCGAAAAGTTGGAAGAAATATCTTGAAAAATGTAAGTTTTATAAAAAAAAAATGTTTTAGACAAAAATCGTTAGTTTCATCTTAGATTATACAGTCAAGGTCAAGACAAGGTCATTGAACTCAAAAAGTTAATTGAACAGAATATTCGAAAAGTTCGGGAAAATATCTTGAAAAATGTAAGTTTTATAAAAAAAAAAATGTTTCAGACAAAAGTCATCAGTTTCATCTTACATGACATAGTCAAGATCAAGACAAGATCATCTTGATTTTTTACATAAATTGATTTCTCGTAATATTTGGCATAAAAAGTTGTAAGGATAGGATGGCCAAGTAGTTGTAAAAAACATATTTGTTGAAAAAAATATGTAACTGCTAGTTGCAAATAATTACATGATTCATTCAAGATCAAAATGACAAGACTAATAAGTAGACCTTTTTAAGGTTCTTCATCGACCAGGAAGTCTACAGTGCTAAAGTTATTTGAAGTGCCGTTTCATATCTTTTTATTTCGAAATGCCGTCTAAGAATTTTCAGCGTGTGCTTTCTCGCCTCTGACGTCACAATCTGACATAGCCGCGGCAAGAACTCAGACTTATAAACCTTAGACAATTTTTGTCTAAATTTTTTAAAATAAAACTTACTACGCTAATATAATCGATGACAAAATATTGTACAACATATACCTTTACAGAAAGTATGTGGATCCAGCACCCAACATCGCTCGGCCACGAGATCACAAGGAACAGCCTCGTATAAGGGTGCGCAGACGACCTCGTTGACGTAGAACTTTCGCGTTGGCTCGTGATAAGTTTCGTGCGGTCTGAGATAGTGGTGTCCAAACACAAACCTCTCGCCTCTGTCAAATGCAGATAATTTAATTTCAAGGTCAAGCTAGCTTAATATTTTTTGTTATCTCACTCAACTCGACTGATCGCAAAACAATCACTTACTCGTGATTCTTCCACAGACGTTCGATCCTGAAAATGTCCATCTGCTCGTAGTCGGGCTTCTGTATAGTTTTATACGTGTGTTTATCAGGAGTGTCCCTCAAGACGTATACCGTGTCGCCCTGTCGAAGCTGCAGGTCGCCCCGCAACAACGTCACGTAGTGCTTCTTGCCCTCCTCCTCCTCTTCACCCTCCAATGGTATCTCCAGATCGACCTTGCGCGGCTGGCATCGCTCGCATAAATAAGACTCGATGCTCGTGTCGGCTTTCACGCAGTCGCAATGCTGCCAAACCAGGCAGCGCTCACACTGGATCATCAGACCTTCGTCCCTGCATCGATTATCAGCGTGAGGAAACATTTCAATGAAGATAATTTCAAAATACACGTCAGAAGAAATTCCAAATAGCAAACTGACGTCATTAGACTTGGAATAGACAACTCCCTGAGTGCTTTTGATGTCGAATGACATCATTAGACGTCATTTTGACGTTTAATGACGTCAGTCTGCTACTTGGATTGTCTTTGTAAAAACATTCAGGGAGTTATCGATTCCCAACTAGCAAACTGACGTCATTAAACGTCCAACTGACATTATTAAACGTCAAAATGACGCCATTTTGATGTTTAATGACATCAATTTGTTACTTGGGAATAGCAAAGTCCCTGAGTGCTTTTGATGTCAAATGACGTCATTAGACGTCAGAATAGTGTCATTTTGACGTTTAATGACGTCAGTCTGACGTCATTGGGCGTTAAACTGATGTACGCTTCCCAAGTAGAACAGAAAATCAAAATAATATCATTTTGACGTCATTGATCAAATTTGAACTCCAAATTTGATCAATGACGTCAAAATGATATTATTTTGATTTTCTGTTCTACTTGGGCTTGCTATCCGAGATGATTCTCTATTTTCAATCTTCCCAGATGCATATTTGGTAATTAAGATACCTGTGCAGCCCGCAGATGCATCTAATGACATCTTCCTCCCCGGCGGTGGATCCACGAGGCGGCAGGAAGCTCTGAGCCGGCGGAGACCCGGTCGCCTCCGTGATAGCATCCACGAAATCTGGTTTACTGCTGAGATACAGCTTCCGGAGCCTCGCCGCGGCGATTCCTATCTCGGACGTTCTGCCGAAGAACCTCACGTTGTTGTCAAAGAGCCTGATCATGTCATGATCAAACTGCTCCGCTGTCTTGTAATGACCGGTGCCAATGCACTGATCTATCGCGCTCAGATCGATGGGTTCCGCAATTTTCTCATAATAATCAGACAGTTTCCTCTTCGGGGGTAAGTTCATGAAGGGCGCGCACAGCGGCTGGCCGTTTTCGTCGTTCGCCGTCGTCACGATCGTGTATAATTCCTTCAATACCTGTAAAGAAAGATATGATGTTAATCTTATAATAATAAAATAATAACGAAGAACTTGACGTGGTTTCATCGACCGACCTTGGCCAGTTTCGCGGTCTTGTGCACCTCCGGGTCATCCTGAGCCTGTGCGAGCCTACGCGTTCGCACGGTTCGCGCGTTGGTGTTGGTCAACGCGGTCAGCTGCGAGAAAAAGGCGTCGGACTGGGCCTTGGAGTCCCCGGAGCTCTTCTCCTTGGCGACGCTCGCGCCGCCGGGCTTCGCCTTTCCGTTCTGCACCTGGATATGCTGGACCGACTGGGCCGACTTGAGCCTGCGCACCTTCTCCAGGTTTCTCAGCAGGAAGCAGTGGTGCTCGCGCGCGAAGCAACGCTGCTGATAGGACATCGGCTTCAGCTGGGGCGTGTTGTGTGTCAAGGTCGAGTCCCCGACCTTCCTAGACTTGCAGAGGTTCTTCGAGTTGGCCGATTGCAGCGCGTTGCTCGACTTTCGAATGTTCTTCCGCGGTCTGCCCACGGACCTTCTCTCGGTGGATTCCACCTGGGCTGACGGCAGGGACGACGGGACGCTTCTGGCCACCCGTTGACTCTTCCCACCTGCCGGATAGAATTTACCAAGTGAATTTATCTTTAAAAATTTATCTTCCACCTGATGATGATGATGATGATGATTTACCTATGACACCTCGACAGGCACTGCTGCCACATCTGCATTGCTGACCCTCCGACGGATTGAAAAGCGCGAAATTGTAATCGTACGTCAATTCCTCGCCCGGCTTGATGTCTCTGGATGCGAATAGTGCCATACGCGGTAGGCCGAGGACGCTCCACTTCTGCATGTCGCAATTCGGCTCGCACGAGTGATTCACGAACCTCCCATCGCCGCCCATGCGATGACCGTCGATCACTAAACCGCCGTCCAGGTGCAGGCAATAATGATGCGTGTCATTGGCGTATCTGTATTTTCATGTACATTTGCAAATTTTATTACAGTATCTTCGTATCTTCCGGTATACAGGGTGTCCCATTTTCATCGATGAAAAGGTCATTTCAAAGTTATTTGTTTTTTCGATCACCAAATTCTTTTATCGCATAACAAAATGTTTCAAGTAAACATTTTTTTATTTAAAAAGGAAGACAGATAGTACTACTGACTTTTCAAAGGGCGCTTTTCAAGGTCATTTAAAGATCAATTTTTTTTAATTTTTTTATTTTAATATATTGATTTCTCGCAATATTCACCGTAAAAAGCTACAAGAGTATATATAGAAAAAATATAGCGGTTCTATTTAAAAAACAAAAAGACTTTGAAATGATTTTTAAAAGGAATCCGTACCTGGTCGCCATTCGAGACTTGAACTCCCTCTCGGACACGACTTCGCCCACGTACTCGAGGATGAAGTCCCCGGATTTGATAGCCTGTTGAGTCTTCACGCCCCAACCCTTGTCCTCCGTCATGAACCTCTGCAATCCCGGCGACCACTCGTGCTTCTGAATCTTCTGATTCGCGCACTTGTCGGAGCAGGGGCACAGCTGCGGCGAGCATTCGCTGAAGACCATGCGATTGATGCAGTCGTCCCCGCAGCCGCTCTCCGGCTTGCACTCGCACGCCTGCGCCTCGTACAGGGTCGTCGGCTTCACGTCGTAGTAAATGTTAGTCCGAATTTTTCTGCAACGTTACAAAACTATTAATACGCATCTCTGCTTGGTATTGGAGAGTTCCCAGCCTAGGAAGGTCGAGAAAAGACAACACGCTTGACTTACTTGTAGTTCCACGATGGTACCGCATCCCTATTAGGTAACCTGGACTGAGCGTGCAGCCAGAGCAGGTCGTACTGGAGCTGAAACGGCGTCTTCTTCTGTCGCAGGAGCTTTCCGGTCGGAATGATACCTGGCAGCTGCTCAGCGGCGGTGTAATGTTCCCCAGTAGGGCAGACGATGATCTTCCTCTTGGCGTCAGCGGCACCGGCGAGCTTCTTCGAGGGCTCCGCGTCCTTCTTGTACTCAAAGATGTTGTTGCCGGCCTGCAGGTACCGTTTCTTCCACCTCGACTGCTTCTTCCGATTGTGCGCGGAAAGTCCCGCGGGCTTCCTGCCGAGCTCCTGATCCTCGCTGGCGACGTCGCTGCTAGGCGGCGCCTCGCTCTCGGTATCATAGCCGGCACTCCTCAGCCTCTTCGCGCTCCTACCGTAGAGATTCGAGGGGCTGGTCGAGCCTCGTCTTCTCTTGTGGTTGTTGTTGAAGCAGCCGGACAGCTCCATCTTGACGCTCGCTGCCGCCTGCGCGTTCACGCGCTCCAGCTTCCTCAGGTTCTCCTCGTTCAGCTCCGCGATCCGCTGACTCTGATTGTAACGCTCCAGGGACTCCTCCAGCGACGCGTTCTCGTCGTAGATCCGGCAGTCCGGGATCTTCTCGTACTTGATCGGGCTCGGGTACAGCTTCTCGGACAGCACGCTGCTGTCGGACTCCACCAGGTCCTTGCGAACCCGCAGCTGGCCGGGACAAGACTCCGTCACCTCGTCCGAGCCGCTTCGACTGGAGGTCTCCTGCACCGTGCTGGAGTTGTCCAGATTGTTCTTCACGTCTCCGGCGGCAACCGGAATTTTCCCGTCGCTCTTCTCCGTCGGAACGTTCCGGGGAACCTTCTTCTCCATCAAGGACGCCTTGCTGTCCTCCGCTTCTTCAGGTACCTCTTCAGGATTCTTGCACGTCTCTTTGGCGCCGAGCGACGTTGCCGGGGTCGGTTTCGCGGCCGCAGAGTCCACGGTCACCTTCTTCTTCTTCTTCTTCTTCAAGGTCGGAAAGCCCGTGCGATTGATGGCCTTTCGCCTCCGCATCTTCTTCTTCGTGAGGATCATCGCCGCGGTGTTGTTCATGAGATTCGGCACGCTCGAGTTGCTCGTCGGCAGCACCTTGCTCTCGACGACGGCGAGTCCGCCGTCGTCGAAGGTCGCCTCGGACACGTGGGTCTCCGAGTCGACTTTGATGCTCCGGATGTGCTCCGCGTCGAGTTTGTGCTCGTCCGACGACTTGTCAGTCTTGATCGGTCTCTCCCGTCACCGCGAGCTTCTCCAATTTCCCAGGCTTGTCCGCGTTGACCTTGGAACTCCTCTCCGCGTCCTTGCCGGGGATGCCGTGAGCCTCGGACAATTTGGTGACGGTGACGCGAAGGTCCTTGACGATCTTCTTCTTCCGGCGTGGCTGAACGTCCGATGACTGAACGACGGGTTTCTCCTCGTCGATTCCCGGCTTCTCCGAGGCCGCGCCTTCGGCGGCGTCCCTGGGTCTCTTCTTTGGGGTCACCGGCGCGGCCTCCTCGTCATGAACGGAGGACGTCGAGCTGCCGCCGCCGCCGTACCTCGTGATCGTCGCCTCGATCGCCTCCTCTATGTGGCTCTCCGTCGAGTTGGACTCGTTCGCATTCGCGTCCGCGCAGCTGGCGTTCGAGCTCTGCGAGCTGTGCGGACTCGAGACGTGATAGTGCCGCTTCTTCAGTGGCAGCCGCTGCTCGTTCGGGTTGGAGCTCGTGCTGGTGTTGGCGCTGCTCTTGGAGAGTCCGCGCCGGCCAGCACCTTCTCCTTCTTCAGCCGCCTCTTCAGCTTCTGCTCGTCGCTCGCGCCGGCGTCGCCGCCCTTCCTCTTCTTCGTCAGCTTCTTCACGCGGAAGATCTGCGGCAGCTCCGGGTGATTCGCGGCCGCGTTGTTCCTACCCAAGCTGCAGGACCTCGCGAACTCGTCGATCAGCTTCTCCAACTCGTGGAGGATGCACGAGTCGATGATGCGGATCGGCTTCTCCGGCGGCGCCAGCAGCTTCCGGTGATGATGCTTGTGGTGATGATGATGACGCTTGTGGCAATGATTGTGCTGGGTCGTCGACTGCGCCGTCGCCGTCTTCTCGCTCGCCTTGCCGTTCGACACGTGCTTCATGATCTCGGCCTTCAGGATGTCGTCCACCGGCAGCGAGATCAGGGTCTGCACGCCCACGCCGTTGGTCTCGTGATGATGATTCGCCGCCGGGGTCTTCTTGTTGCACTTGTTTTCCTTCAGGACGCGCCGCGCCTGCCGACCGCCGAGGCCGAGGCAGCGACCTTCTTCAGGGTCTGCTTCTTGGAGACCACCGTCGCCGCCGCGTTATTCCGGTTCTCCTTGGAACCGGTCCGCTTGCCGGATCCGCCCTTCGGCTCCTTCGAGGCCGTCTGGTGATGCTCGCAGGTCTTCTGCCGCGTCAGCGGAACCGCGCTGCTCTTGCTGCTGGGCACGTAGTTGTTCCTGTCCTTCCGGTAGCTCCTGCCGTCGTACTGCGACATCACTTTGCTCGCGGTGGATCTGCTTAGGCACTTTACCCTCATCGGGGAGCTCGTCGCGGTCTTCCTCAGCATGATCCTCTCCTGGGAGGGCTTCGCCGAGGAGTTACCGCAACGTTTCTTCTGACAGATCGCCGCCGCCTTGCCTTTCGTCCTCTTGCTCGCGGGGGAGACGTCCTCCTTCGCGGTCGGCTTCGCGTTGCCTCGCTTCCTGGCGGAGGCTACGTCCTCCTTCACGTTCCTCGGACTCGAGCCCTCCTTCGCGCTCCCCGGCTTCCTCTCCGTCGACCTGGAGTCCGAGTTTCTCGCGCTCTTCGCGGACTCGCTCCTCTCCTTCTCCGCCTTCTCGATCTTCTGGATCTTCTCCACGATCTCCGGCCGCAGACGCGGCCTGCCGGGTCCGCGTGGTTGCGCGGAGACCGCTTTCGCGGGTCTACCGGGTTTCCTCTTCGGAGGGTACAGCACTCGGTCGACGTTCACCGCGGGTTTGCTGCTCACCGGGGGCTGAACGGGCGACTGCGTCGGCGCCGGGGGACTCACCGGGCTCACCGCCAGGTGCAGAGGACTGTTGTCCACCGACTGGATGCCGGAGTCCGGGGAGACGTTGGACGCGCAAGGGTACTCCGCGTCGTTGCCGCTCAGCTTCTTGCTGCCGCCGCCGCACTTGCTGCGCCGCTTCCGCGGCTCCGACAGCATCGCGGTCTTCTCCACGAACTGCTGCAGCAGACTAGAACTGTACACGGGCACAGGATTCTGGTCCCCGTTCTCGCTCGTGTCGGAGTCCGCGCCCAGGGACATGCGCTCGATGGCCTTGGACACCAGTCGCCCGCTCTCGGAGTCCTCGAAGCCGTCGAACGGCGCGTCCTCCTGCTCCTGCGAGGGCAGGATCGCGCTCAGGTCCTCCTGGTTGATCTCCTGCAGGGAAGAGTGGTGGTGCTGGGACTGGGGCTGCTGCTGCTGGGGCTGCTGAGACGTCACGTGACCCGCGGACGAGTCCGAGTCCTCGCTACTGCATTCTGAGGACTGTTAACGAGGCGCTTTAGAATTCGGGATGATTAATTGTACAGGGTGATTTGTTTTAATCGCTCCAGACAGAGGATACAATAGTATATTGTGTATCAAGTGCGGAAAGTTGACAATTGGTCACGAGTGCGGGGGATGGACGCACGAGCCGAAGGCGAATGCGACCACCCCACACGAGTGAACAATTGTCAATCCGCACGTGATACACATACTATTTTGTATTACAAGTGCAGGCAAAGTGGCTTTGTGCACGTTTTCTGTGCGCGAGGTGGCCGATCGCACGCCGCCATCTTGCGGCGGCACGGTGCGGGAATAGCCGTGTTCAATACATTGCCTACGGCTTCAGCCATGGACAATGACTTTGAACGCGGCTCAGCGGTAGGCAATGGCTTTGAATGCGGTTTATTCACTCACCGCGTCGCTGGTAGATGGAGGCGTGAGAAATCGGCCGCTTTCCGCACAGAAAACACGCACACAAAGTGCCACTTTACCTGCACGTGTAATACAAAAAATGTTTCGAACCAAAGTTTTTTGACTTCCAGGGGGACGGAAAATGATGTTAGTTTGACCTTGTATAATCGTTTAAAGGTCACCTTCAATTTCTTAAATGGAACTTACTATTTTTTGTTGTATAATAGGTTCCATTGAAGAAAGTGAAGGTAACCTTTACGTGACCTTCGAGATACAACTTTGATTTGAAACATTTTTTTCGAGTCTCTTATAGTTTTCGCAATATTTTCCTGGGGCGATTAAAATCACCCCGTATATTTTTTTTCTTCTTCATTAATTAATTGTTTTTTCATTTAGTTTGGAATTATTAGGATTGCGAGATAATTATTTACCTTATTTCCGTGATTGGTTTTTGGTTTCTTTGTTGTAACGTTTCTCTTGCCTTTTTCACACTTAATTTTCTCGGAGTCCTCCTTCTTGGGACCCTTCATGGTAATTTTTAATTTTAACGCACCCTGCAAACACGAATTTTCCTATAAAAAGTCAGTCTAACAAAAGACAAACTGGGAAGATAAGAAAATATACAGGGTGTCCCACTTTCACTTTTGACCAAAGCTTCCGTTAAAAAATGTTTCATACAAAAGTAGGGTTTCGAGGGGGACATCTTATTCTAGATAGAAGGCATTTCTGAGATTTTGAGATATTTTTTAAAACCATTATATTTTTAAGTAGTATTTAACGTAAAAAATTGTTGCAGTAAAATAGTAAAAAAAAAAAAAAAAAAAAAAAAAAAAAAAAAAAAAAAAAAAAAAAAAAATGAATGAAATATTTTATTCGAACACATTTTGACAAAAAAGTAGGAAATATTTCATAATATACTCTCATTTTTTGACTATTACTTTAATCAAATTTTCTGCATAGAATTAATGAGATAAATCAATTGGTACAAGAAAAATAATTAAAAAAAAAAAAAAAAAAAAAAAAAAAAATCACAAATTTTTTTTAATTACAAGAGTATGTTTTTCTTATATTAATTGATTTAGATCATCTATGCAAAAAATTAATAATATTAGATTATCGATAAATAAGTATTACGGAATTTCATATATTTTTGTCAAAATATGTCAGAGAACAAAGCTTAAATTAAACTATTAATATATTAAACTATCCATTTTTCGTCTATTCCATTCCAACAATTTTTTTATACCAGTTATTACAAACTGATTTATGTAAAAAAATTATAGTTTTAAAAAACAACGATGACCTCAAAACCTCAAAAATGCCTCCACACGGAATAAATCCTCGCTTGTGACAATAATTATAACTTTTGTATGCGAAAATTAAAATGGAACACCCCGTATAACGTCGCGTTTCAATGTACTTGTTCAAAGTTAGTCTGTTGAATGGAAAACGTTTGTTCGCTGTGTTCAGAGGAACAGTCCGAATTAGATCCACTGTCTTCCTCTTCGTCGCCGCTGCTTTCGTCGTCTGACTCTGAATTGGAATCTGAATAAGAGCAACTGCCTTCGCTTCCACCAGAGCTTTCGTCGTCGGAATCAGAGTCTTCTTCGGAATCAACCGAATCTGTTCCTGGAAATTCATCGGAGGATTATTATGATTCATCTATCAAGATTAATAAACCAGGGTGTGTACTCAAATCTTATAAATAAATTCCACGATTACAAGTAAAATTAAAGTATTTAGAACAATTTTAAATTAAGTTTACTTTCGTTATACATAATTTTTTAACATAAATAAAATATTTTCTAATATAATATAATATTTTATAATGAAATAAGTTTTATATTCTTGAAAGGTATATTTGAAGATAAAATCAGAGGCAATATTTGAAAAAATTCCCCGAGTTTGAAATAAATTCCAAAGTTTTTTCCAGGAGTAAAATACACTTAAAATCAAGCTTCCGCAGCTAATACTTACCATTAGGTTCAGTAGTGGGATCCCAGCTACCACCACCCTTTATGGCATCCATATCAACGGTAGAAGGGAGCTCTTTCTCTTGCTCCCCATCGTTTTCCTCCCAGTTCCAATTCTGCAGTGCTAAATCCGAGGGATGGTGAATAACGGCGTTCCATCCTGAATCACCAGACATTTTTCAGCTTATCTGACATCCAGCTGGATCGAATAGAATACCATTCCTTATACTTTTGTTCACTCATCAAGCCTTTTTACGATAACCAGAAGCATATCTTCAAGCCTTATCTTAGAGATATCAGAAATGCTCATTCAGCAATAGTCATCGGTGTCATATTTCTGTCAGCGAGTCCTTTTAAGATTTTGTCACACTGTAAAAGAAGAAAGAATACTCATTCATTTTTGACAACCCACCAACATCGCTGGATATTTCACAGAACTGCAATAAGAAAAAAAAAAAAAAAAAAAAGTCCATAAATCCAGGAATAATTCTCCACATTGTTTATATCATACAGTATATATTTTTGACGTCGCGTCGTAGAATCTAATTTGCATAAAAATAATCCATCCGAAATTCTCGAGCAACTATTAAAAAAATAATTATTCAAAAAATTTCGCGATTTCCTCGCGATGACGCGTCACAGGTAAACAAGAGAGACGAGGAAACCGCGAGAGGGAAGCGTCGCGTACGCCGTTTTATACGTTACCTGGCCAAGCGCCCGAGATCGGATCTCGACGACAGCTGTTTCCTCCTTCACGCGTTCCTATTCGTGCGCCAGGTGTGCGTCCGCCTCGCGAAGAAAAGTGGTAGGCGATTTGGCGCGAAATGTCCGGCCCGAAGGAGAAAGAAATCCGGGCGCCGACGGGAGAACGACGTAGCTCGCCGCCAGGAACGCGACGACCGGGTCGGCGGGAGGACGAGGACGACGGCTACGGGGAAAAAGCGGGCTCTCGCCTTCCCGCCGCGACGAAATACAATTGGAAAGTTCGATGGTGTGTTTACGTCCCCCCCCCCACCCGCCCCCAGGATCACAACGCGACCACAAAATGGCGTTTTCACCGACGACGACGTTGTTGATTCGATTCCCCTCTGTCTCGCTCTCTCTCTCTCTCTCCCTCTAGGCCCGGAAGTCGTTCGGCGCGAATTCCTGACGGAAGGATCGTCCGGTTGGACCTTCCTGGTTCCTCGTCGCAGGAGCACCGGCGACCGCACGTCGAAGCCGCGATCCTCCGCGGATTTGTTCTATAACCCCCGGGGAGGACCTCGAGATTTGCGATTGTATGGGTAGATATTCGCGTGTGCGCTCGTCTCGTGCGGGGGATATTCGCGTTCGTTCGTTCGTTCACGCGACACTGCTGCTACCTTCGGCCGCGCGCGCCGCAACACTGGCGACGCCTGGCGAACTGTCATTCAGTTTGACAGCTGGCGCGCGGTAACGCTCGCGGCCCTGCCTTACCGCGAGAATTGGCGGGAACGCCTCGCAATTCAAATTTCGCGATTCGAATCTTGATGGACTTTTGAAGAGATTTCATCTTTCGCTACTTAAACATTCGAGTTGAACGTAATTATCAAGTTTCATTATCAATTATTATATTAAATCGAGTAATATTAAATGGAAATTTAAAAAATAATTTTTTTTCAAGTCAAACAGTTTTTGTAATAGATTTAAAAAATGTTTTTATGATATATAATCACAGATTAATAGACAGATCGCCAAAGGTCTGGATGAAGGAGAGACCAGCATTTCTCACTGATTTCAGCGCCATATCGTAGTAGTGGTCAATGCAGTAACTATTAATACGTTCCCAAGATAAGAGCGTCTCATGCTCATGAACTCGTCCGGCGGCATGTACGAGATTTATCTTTTCGTAGCGTTCGCGTATTTCGGAAAGGACAGAATTTTATGATGTTATAAATAAATAAATAAATAAATAAATAAAATATTAACCTGATCTATTATAATTATTTTTTAATAAATGTTTCATTATTATTATCATCTAAGTCTAAGTCGTTTAATTAATTTTTAGTTTTTTAATAATTAATTTAATTTATTCTAATCATGTTAATATGTGAAAAATACTAATACGTATACGTTTTATAATGAATTAATATATTTCGAGAGTCGAATTATATATTTTTAATAATATAAAAGTGTTCAAAAATTATATTTGACTTTTAATTTTAATTATTTTTAGCAAAGAGTTCCGAAATCTCTTACACACATAATAGGGATTTTGTTCATCCATATAATTCGCAATTAAGTATATATGTTAATTATTAATTTTAATAAAATACAAAATTAAAATTAAAGGTCAAATATAATTTTTGAACATAAATATATTTAATTCGTTATAAAACGTATACCCGTGATAGTATTTTTCTCGTACAAAAATAACTAGAACAAATTAAATTACTCATAAAAAAATAAAAAAATAATTAAATAATTTATATTATATATGATAATAATAAAACATTTTATAAAAAAACAGATTCAATAAATATAAGTATATATATAACATGTACTTATATTTATTGAATCTGTTTTTTAATAAAATGTTTTATAAGCTTAGAAAACTTGACTTTGACGTAACTTTTATTTTTACTAAGCAAATTTTATTTAATTATTTCACGACGGTTTGACGTAATAAAATGTTTTATTATTATTATATAAAATATAAGTTTAAATTCTTTAATTAATTTTTAATCTTTTATGATTAATTTAATTTACTCTAATTATTTTTGTACGAGAAAAATACTATCATAAGTATACGTTTTATAATTAATTTAATATATTTGTGTTTAAAAATTATATTTGACCTTTAATTTTAATTTTTATTTTATTAAAATTAATAATTAACATATATACTTAATTGCGAATTATATGGATGAAAAAAATCCCCATTATGTGTGTAAGAGATTTCGAAACTCTTTGCTATAAAATAATTAAAATTAAAAGTTAAATATAATTTTTGAACACTTTTATATTATTAAGAATATATAATTCGGTTCCCGAAATATATTAATTCATTATAAAACGTATACGTGATATTATTTTTCTCATATAAAAATGACTAGAATAAATTAAATTAATTATTAAAAAACTAAAAAGTAATTAAACGACTTAGACTTAGATGATAATAATAATGAAACATTTTATTAAAAAAAGATTCAATAACTAGTAGGTCAGGTTATAATTTTTTATTTATTTATTTATAACATTATGAGCTATTAAGCTCATCATCTCGTTCGCTCTCTGTCTTGCTTTCATTCGGCAAGTCACAAACGATATATGATACTCGTATGTTCCTACTTCAACTCTCGAGAATCTGAAACAAACGAAACTCGTGTCCAATATACAGGGTGTCCGGTAACTAACAGACCAATGATTACAAATGGATTCTTTGGTCAATTTGGGAACGATTTTTCCTCAGCAAAAATGTCGAAAAAGGTCATCATTTTTTACAACTTTCCAATCTTTGTCATTATGTATCTTTATAACTAAGCCTTAAATTAAAATTTTATTATAGTAAACTCTACCTGAAATTAACTGAAGAATGTAATTATGTTAGACTTTTAACTCCAAAACGTTTAGTTTTCAAAAAACCTATTTTTTTCAATCGCTTATAACTCGAAAATTATTGACTTCTCAACATTTTTGCTAAGGAAAAATCGTCTCCAAATTAGCCAGAGAATCCGCCCTTAATCATTGGTCCGTTAGTTACCGGACACCTTGTATATATTATATAAAAGTGTATAGCACGTCAGAAGCTTGTGAGCTTACAGCGATAAGTAAAAACAATTGCGTATTTATTTCATTGCGTTTATCTGTTTAAACGCGCGCTTTAATTTTTCCAACGTTTTTGCCTGTTTATATTTTAAAGGTCCTCTCTTCTAAAAATCTTGTTTTAAAGATCCTCTCCGCGAGCAAAATTCGAAAACATAAATTATTTAAATTTAATAAGGAAAACAATTAGATATTTAAAGACAAGGCTCGTGTGATATTATAAAATTAAGATTTAGAAAGACAGGGCCAACTATAACGAGCATATTAAATTAGTGAGAGATGTAATGTCAACACATAATTGATTTATTTCTTAGTAGATACAATGATAATAAAAATAATAAAACGTTTCGGCTGTTACCTCAGCCTTCTTCAGTAAATATAAAAACAATAAAAATTCTCTTAAGAAAAATTATGACATATTACGCATTAGAGTCTATTTTTTAATGAACATTTTGGTTTAATAAGTCGATGAATTTAAATTGGGTTACGCTTATAACATTTATTAAATTAGATATTTTTTCTAATCGGCTAACCATTTTTTAGTTAAGATGGTAAACTTTTTGATTATGTCAAAAAACATGTAAACGAGTTCCCTGTTGTTAGTAGAACAGGTTGACGGCCCATTCCACGTCATCAATTCTTTTGAACATATATTATTAGTTAAAATTATCGTCAGAACCGCTTGATATGAGAATTGAAAACAATTAGATGTTATCCAGCATCAAAAAGTTAGTCCCCATCATCAAGGATATTTCCAAGTAAGTTCGTCATTGCAGTATATTTCACCGTGATTGTCTAAGTATATTTTTATTTTTTTGGTATATTAATTTATATTAATAAGTTATTTTTTTTATGTGAAAGATCTTAATTGTGTTTAGAATTGCTTACTTAAATTGATGAGTAGTCAAGATTCCGCCAAGTTGATGTGTTCACTATACAAAGTCACATAAATTATTTAATATTTTTACTTTATTATTTGTAAATCCTCGGTAATTTCAAAATTTTTCTATTTGAAAATTATTAATTTTCTATTGCCAATTAATTTTATCACAGACTTTACTCTTACTCCCATTGCACTTTCGTTTGCGGTTTTCAGTATACGATTTTTTATCGTAGTTACTGAAAATTATTATTGTGAATTATACTTGTGCAGTGATTTAAAGAATTTACAATTTCGTTGAAATTGTTGATTTTTCAAAAAAATTACGAGATTCGCGGAAATTGCGTGCTTTCTTGGCATTTTCCGTTCGCGGCAGGCGGTTTATTTTTGATTGTTGCAAGTGTTTTTGTTTTTTTTTTATTAAAATAGATAATAATAATGTGAAATAAATCACGATATTTGACAGATGTGCATATATATAGAAATTGTAATAATAATAATATTATATCATAAAATTGTAAATTGTTTCAATTTTTTATAGACTGCGATAAAAGATTTTACATTTGGATAAGAAACTGCGGTAAGTAAAAATATAAAATTCTTGAAAACGTAAAAATATTTGATAACGTAAAAAGGTGAACTTTGAAAAATAAGGAACTTAAAAATTGCACTAATAAATGGGCTATATATATGTGAGCCGTGCGCGGATGTAAGGTGTGTTATATCGAAATTTAATTAATAGAATTGAGAATTAATCCCAATTTTAAGTCTTACAAATGTCCAAGCTAATTTTTTGTACCTCGTGTACATTTTTGAAAGTTATATCGAAAAATTAAATTTCAATATGCGTCTTACATCTCACATTTCGCATACAGCTCACATATAGCCTATTTATCTCTTATACTTTATTTCAACCCTTATAGAAATTTATTACTAGTAACGCCAATTTATCACTTATTTCGAGTAATTAATCACTTTTATTTCGAATACTTAAATTACTGTATATTATAGTATTTTAAATACTCGAAATAAGTGATTAATTGGCGTAGTGATAAATTTCTACAAGAGAATAAGGAGCCTTTAAATTCTTAATGTAAAAAATTTCAAGTAATTTTCTTTAATAAAATTTAATTAAAAAATTTAATTAAAAAATTTTTGAACACTGTGTTATATCACATTTAAAATCGTGATTATTTCAATAAAAAAACATTTTATGTGTAAAAAATATATTTTTTATATTTAATAAATTTTATATATATATATGCATATATGTAAAATATTCTCTCTCTCTCTCTCTCTCTCTCTCTCTCTCACACACACACACACACAACGGGGGCCAAATCTCTCAAATTGGTCTCATGATCAATTAGCCTGGATTCGCACCAGGGGCAAAGTCTGTTGGTAATGTCAAACGAATTTAGCCTGGACTTGCACCAGGGGCAAAGTCTTTTGGTCGAGTCTACGAAATTTAGCACGGACTCGAACCAGGGGCAAAGTCTTTTGGTTCAAGTCTACGAAATTTAGCACGGACTCGAACCAGGGGCAAAGTGTGTCGGTAAGGGGCAAAGTCTATCGCACGAAGATGGCGGTCTCTTCTTTAGGCAGGCCTTTGGCGATCTGTCTATTAATCTGTGATATAACTTATGTTACAAATATAATATATATATATATTTGAAAACAGGCATAATTATCAAGAGAAAAGAAAATTGCAAGAAAGAATAATAGGCGCAAATATTTATTTATCACATCAAATGTAAAAAAAAAATATGAAAAATCCTTCAGTAAATCGATGGAAAAAAAGGAGGGAAAAAGAATAAACATGGCGGGGGAGAAATGAAAAATTCCTAGCCGACGCTAGGGAAATTTCCCTGTCTCACGTTGCCGCGCCCGCGACGCCAAAAGTGCGAGAGCGCGCGAGAGAGAGAGAGAGGGGGAGAGTGTATATGTGCGGGTGGTAGGGAGTAGGAATTCGGAGTCGGCAATATGGCCGGCCAGATGTGCAACGGCAGGGTGTCACGGTGGTGTTAGTGGCTACTGGAACTGGAGGCTCCTACTCGTTATTATTTATATGTCGAACTACCGCAAGTCCTGTCCGAATCTCGCGTGTTTTCATGGGCTCGGTGATATACTGTGCAGGAGCAGGAATACGGCTTGCATGAGGGCATAGCACACGCTCACCGGCCAAGCAAACATGAAGTGAGTAATATACACGCATTTGTACGAGAGAGATAGAAATATATATATATATATATATATATATATATAGAGAGAGAGAGAGAGAGAGAGAGAGAGAAAGAGTCGATGGACCCGGAGCTACCTTCATTTTTCTTCCGCTCCCAGTCTCTCCCTCGAACAACAACCCAATTGCTGATATCTCCTCCCGATCCTCCTAGCTAGAGAGAGAAAGTTTGACACAATGTTAACGTCGCCGACGACTGGTCAATATCGAGCGAGGTTCCCTCCGGAGTCGCGGATACTCCGGCGAGGAGTCTTTGACGCTTGAACGAGGGACGCTGGGCTTCTTGGGAGAAGGGAAGGTGTACTAGGCGATGTATCCTTCTTCCGGGGAACGGGAAGGATATCGATCACAATATTAGGCGCGACGAGGTATTCGGGGCGGACGTTTTTGTCTTTAAAAACCGCGTCCTTTAAATCCCCTAGTGCTGCGCTCCGAAAAATATATGTACGTAATCGGTTAACCGTCCGGCCAGTCTGGCCCCCTCGACGCGACGGGGGGACAAGGAACCGTAACGATTTTTGACAGCGCGGAATATTTCCGTGCCACCGGAACAAGGGGGAGAGAATGAGTGAGGGAGACGGTCTTCTCTTTCTCTACCCCGAACCTACCAAGGATGGATGGATGGATGGATGGATGGATGAATGGATGAATAAATGTATGGATGGATGGATGAATGTATAGATGGAAGGATGGATGAATAAATGGATGGATGAATGTAGCCATACATTTATTTATCCATACATTCATCCATCCATCCATCCATTCATCCATATATTTATTCATCCATATATTCATCCATGCTTTTATTCTTCCATCCATCCATCCTTTCAGCTATACATTCAACCCTCATGTATATGGATGAAAGGATGGATGGATGAATGTATAGATGGAAGGATGAATGTATGCATGGAAGGATCATCCCTCATGTATATGGATGAAAGGATGGATGGATGGATGAATGTATAGATGGAAGGATGAATGAATGGATGAATGTATGCATGGAAGGATGGATGAATGGATGAATGTATAGATGGAAGGATGAATGAATGGATGAATGTATGCATGGAAGGATGGATGAATGTACAGATAAATATATGTATGAATAAACAGATGAAGAAATATATGGATGGATGGATAGATGGAAGGATGGATGAATAAATGTATGGATGGATGAATAAATCTATGAATGAATGGATGAATAAATATATGGATGGATGGATGAATAAATGTATGAATGGATGGAAGGATGGATGAATGAATAATTGGATAGATGAATATATGGAAGGATGGATGAATGCTCCGTTTTGTTTGATTGACTTTCTATTGTTTTTTTTTCTTTTGTTTTACTTTGTTTTACGAGTCCTGCGCTTATTACATCTCCCTCTTCCTCGTTGTCCCGTCCTTCTCCCTTTCGCATATGTGTATGCATGTGTGTGTTTTTGTCCCGCCCGTTCCACTTCTGTAAAGTGTTGGCGATGTGTTTTCGGAATTTCGAATTCTCTTTGTAGTTGATTGGCTTCTTGACATTCCTTCCTCTCCTCCTCGGAAATTTCTCTCATCTCAATTATGTATATGGGAATTGCGGAAAAATACCGGAAATACTCGACGCATCTTATTATTGTGCGTCTCCCGACTACGAGAAGCCTCTCTTGTTAGATATTCAAGTTTGATAATGTACTTGAAAATTCGAGTGCAATAATAGGATTCCATTCTCTACGAATCGAATAATATTCGTATGAAATATTTTACATGTTATAAAAGTGGAGCATAATTATATATTCGAATTTTATAAATTGAATACCTGCGAAATTCGAAACAATTATGCTTATAAGTACTTTCTATCGTTGCATGACGCGTTCAAAAAATCTAATCTCTTTTATAAGTAGTACTTGAATCATAAATTTAAATCAAATCTTAAGTAAACAAATATACAAATACTCAATATTTAAGAATAAATGTATATGTAAAGATTATATTCAATATGTATTTAAATATATTTAAAATTCCTAGTCGATGACAATAATTCAATTTCATTTACTAGGATTTTGAATAAATACTCGTAAGAAATAATATTTTATATTTATTATAGAAGTAACTCCAATTTGGAGCACAATTATATTTGAATTTTATAAATTGAGTACCTGCGAGGTTTGAAATAGTTATGTTTATAAGTACTTTTCATCATAAAACAATTGAATCGTTTTTATAAATAGTACTTGAATTCTAAGTTTAAAAAATTTTAAGTAAACAAATATACAAATACGCAATAATTTTTTTATATTTTAAGTTAAAATACAATAATCAAGTTCCACTTTTTAATCATTATTATTAGAATAAAATTCAAAATTTTAATAATACTCGAATCTGAAACAATTATAGTCCAATTTTATAGATCGAGATTCAACATAGTACTTATATAATTACTATTAATAATTATAGTATGTATAAATACTATAAATTTATAATACTATTTGCTTATACATAAAATAACATAAAATTTCATAAGTACTCATTGAAAGTATTTTTTTCGAAATAATCGTAGAGAGAAAACCATTGAAACAAATTCGAACCAACTCGTGAGACACTTAATCCCATCGCTAGCCCTTAACTCATTTTCTTCCATATATCTAAATATTACACACTATTTTTTGCAGTAATGTATTTTAGACGCGTAAACGCGATAACTTTCACGTAAACTTGGCGTAAAGCAACTATTGTCATGATAATTCGTTCATTTCAGGTTTCTTTCAAAATCCAGAAGCCGTCTTTCACCGGCACATCCTTGTTTCCCAACCTGATTGTCTCCTCGCAAATATTAAAGTTAATAGTTTACTGAGTCTAAGAAATGAAGTATTTATAAAAAAAATTGACTAATAATATTTATTTATTTATTTATTTTGCTCAACAAAATTCTTCGATCAAACGAGACTCGTCCGACTTCATGTTCTCCGCCGCCTTGAAGAGAGTGAAAGAGGGACAAAACTTGCTGAAAAGCCGCATTTGAAAAGCGCAATCTCAACATTCTCAGCTTCAATTCTGCTCGCTGACTCGTATCAGATTGCATTGATGCGTAATGCAACAGTGCTGTCGCGAAGGTTGCATGACGCGTTCAAAAAAATGCGAAGGTTGAAGATAACGCAACGAATTGTAGCGTGCTCTTCAAGGCAGTTTTCTCTCTTTCTCTCTCTCTCTCTTTCTCTATCTTTCGCTGGAGGGAACGAGTTTAAGTCCAATTTTTATGAGCTTGGCGCATTCGCGACTCAACTTATATCGGGTTGATTCATAAACAAGTTCCGTTTTATCGAATAAACCTAATTTTCATTTTTATTTTATTTTATCTTTAATTTTATTTTATTTTATCATTGTTGAATTTTTTATAATTAATTTTATGTTAAATTATATTAAACATTTTTGTTTTTATTTTATTATCTTCTTATTTTATTTTTATTTTATTTTTATTTTATTATTATTAAATTTTTTACAATTAATTTTATGTTAAATTATGTTAAAAATTGTTTATAAATAAATTTTTTATTAAATTATATTAAAAAAGAAAAAAGTTACAATAACACAGTATAAATCAGTACAAGTAATGATTCATAAATGACGATTATCACTCTTATCTACTCGATGGATCAAATAATATTGTGATTTTTCTCGGAAGAAATGATTGATTAATGAATTATCTATATGGAAACTTACTTATGAATCAATCTAATACTTATTCTTTGAATATGAATTTCCATTATAACATTTCGACAATTAATATTCCTGAATTGAGGAAAATGATTGATATATTGATACACTAAATAAATACAAAAATCTGACGCAGATTGCGTAATCTTGTTTATTATTTCATGAGTTGGGTCATTTGCGATACAATTATGTGAGTTTATAATTATACCTGACATTGTATATGTCACGAGTGAACTCGACAAAAACTGGTTTATTTCTGTCGCTGAAAAATAACGCAATAAGATCGCGTGTATTGCAAAATTTGTCTAATAATTCCGATTGAATACGTACACTGAAAAAGAATTTGTTAACTCGACTGAACCTTTCAATTAAATTACTATTTTGTTAATTCAATATATATTAGTATTTAAGTCAATATATGTTTTGTGTTAGATTTAATATGTTATATTTAATTTAAATATTTTTATATGTTTAATTACCAAAATAACATTTAGTTGAAAGGTTTAATTAATCAAGTTAACAAATTTTTATATAATGATATCTGATATATTACAAATGTATATAAATTTTTGTATATATCATATATTATATATATATGTAACATAATATATTATATTATATATATTACATATATATATATATATATATATATATATAATACATTATATACTTATTACATATATATATAATATACAGGGTTTTCTAAAAATTTTTCAACAGTTAATTATCTCGAAAGCAAAAGCTTTTTGAGAAAAATGTTTTAAATAAAAATTATTTTTTTATTATATAGATATGTTAAGTTTATCTTAAGAGTTTTTGAAAACGTTATAATAAAGTTATGAGACTTGAACGAAGATATAGTCTTTTTTTTGTATAATAAAATTTCTCTCATCCTGTTTCATTATTAATCAAAATTTCATCATTAATCATAAAATACAAAATATTTATAATAAACTAATATTTTTCTGCACAGAATAATGAAACCAATCAATTGATGTAAAAAAAATACATAATTGTTTTTAAGAAAAAAATATGTTGCAAATTGTATACATTTTCTTAAAAATAACTATGCATTTTCTTTACACAACAATTGATTTATCTAATTATTTTATGTATGAAAGTATTAAGGTAAGATTATCGAAAACTGAATATTTTACAAGATATTTTGTATTTTATATCAAAAAATGCTGTAAACACTTCAAGTATTATAATTCAAAAAGCACTGACTAAAAAACTACTTTATTATAGTGTTTTAAAAAGCTCTCGAGATAAGCTGCAAGAATGTGCAATCAAAAATAATTTCAAAGTAATTTTACATTGTCTTAAATGCTATTTATAGATATACTAACATTATTATTTAAAGCCACAATCTCCACTTGATTCCTCTCGACCAATAGAGCCAAACGCGATGTTATTGCGACAATTATGAAGGAAAGAACATTTTTGGAAAGGAATTTGAATCCTATGGTTGGGATCTCAGAAATTCCCCCTGTTCCTTCTCTTAACATCCCCTGTAAAGAAATAGGCGAGAGCTGACTAAATAAGTATTCGCATTATTATTATTATTTAAAGCCCTATAATTTTTATTTAAAACATTTTTTCAAAAAGCCTTTTTTTCGAGATATTTAATTGTTGCAGGATTTTTAGGAAACTCTGTACATTATACATGTAATATGTTGTTTTTATTTGGAATTCCGATTTCGTCATGTAACAACGCTCCATATCGACAGATAACTGTTCTAAGCTATTTTCGGGGAAAATGTTCGATGATTTCATTCCTGATAATCCCATATACACATGGGGTGTCTCGTCATCGATGACGAATTCACGATACGATCGAGAATTCGTAAACGAAAATTTCATAGAAAATTATCGTATCATCTGCGCGACAACGTTTTTATCTAATACATGATTTAAAATAATGAATATTTCGATAAATACGAGAAATCTTGAATGAAATGTTTTTATTCGCTTAAAATAAAATTGAAATTAAAATTAAATGACCAATTATGATAAAATCTTATCATTTGCTTATATAGTATAACTTTTTTCTAGAAAAAAAATTAATTATGATTCTTTTTCTCATTATTAATATATTAATATATTATTATTTGTTTGTTATTATTTTTTCGTCTTCTATAATTTTCTAGGAAAAAAATTAATTTTAATTTTTTTCCTATTTTTTAAAATGAGAGGAAGAACAGACAAATTTATTATTATTGTAATTATTAAATAATAATAATGAAATAATATATTAAAAAAATAATATATTTACAAATATTTAAATATAATAAAAATTAAAAAATAATATTTATAAATATTCAAATATAATAAATATTAAAAAAATAATATTCATTATTGATGTGCAATTTTACTATTAATTTGTTATTGAGAGATGACGATCCTAGGATTTCACTTGTTTCACATGTAACACTGGTCTCTCCGAGTATCGAGCGTGTGAGACGAAAAGTCAACGCGGCGAAGGCCACGAGCGACTTCCGCTCAATTCCGCGTCATTCCGCCTCGCCTTCGCGGAGGCGGTGGTGAAGGCCTCCTCCTCGTCTTCGTCCGCGTTTTGATCCCCCTGCGGTCGATACGTACATATGTATATACATATACATATACAGGGTGTCCTGCGAAGACCTGATCAATGCTTGAGGGTAGATTCCTGGGATCATTTGGGAACGATTTTTCTATAGGAAAAATGTTGAGGCATCAATAATTTTCGAGTTACAAGCGATTGAAATTAAAAATCACATTCTTCAATTTATTTCAAGTAGAGTTTGCTTTAATAGAATTTTAATTTAAGGCTTAGTTACAAAGATACATGATGGCAAAAATTGGGACATTTTCAGGAATCTACCCTCGATCCGGTCTTTACCGGACACCTTGTATATACGCCTCCCAGAGGATGATTCCTATATTACTATTTTCTCGCCACTATGAGCAGAGTTAATGACCACACCTGGGAAACGAACGTTCGCTATAATAATGTACCCTATATTCGTGCCAATGTGTGTGTGAATGTGAATTTGCCCTTCTTAACGACTCTGTGATCACCGAATCGAAACTCCTTAAAGCTCCAAAGCTGTCAATTTTCGAAAGTTCCCCTTGATAATGATTAGTTATCTAAGTTCAAAACTTGTTCACACTTGAATTTTCAGAGAATTAAAAAAAATATAAAATTTTCTACTTTATTTTCGTCAACTAATCTCATTTTAACTTTATAATTATTAAGATAATTATATAATTATTTAATTTTTATTTATTATTATTATAAGAGTTTTAACAAGGCTCTGTAATATAAATATAAATTTAACGTATAAGACGGGCAACAAGAGCCAAATCGCGGATGACAATGCGTTATCCTAACGAAACTAAATAATTTTCCGTTAGAATTAAATACCGGTGCACAAGGCACCAAATTTTACTTGGACACGGCCAAGGATCTGAATAGTTCAGCTGGAAGAGCAGTCGCCCGGCAAGCGAAAGGTCTCGGGTTCGATTCCCGATTCAGCGATTTTCGGATCTATATTTTTCTCTTGCATTCATTTATTTATTTTCCGTGGGGGGATTAAAGGGGGTATTGAAATTAAATCTCAAATATGAGATTATTTCATATTTTAAAATCTTGGCCGTGTCCAAGTAAAATTTGGTGCCTTGTGCACCGGTATTTAATTCTAACGGAAAATTATTTAGTTTCGTTAGGATAACGCATTGTCATCCGCGATTTGGCTCTTGTTGCCCGTCTTATACGTTAAATTTATATTTATTATTATTATTTGATATTTAAATGTAATTTATTTATTAAATATTTTATTTATATATTATATTTAATAGATTTATTTATTACTTAATTTATTAATTATTATGTAAGATAATTATATGTAATTAGAGTTTTAACACGTAATCGAGTGAAATGAGTTACTAATTAAAATGATAAAATTTTTGATTAGAAACAATCGACAAATCGTGATGTCAGATGATACGGTTGATGATGAAACGACCTATACCTGGGACAGGAAGCGTCACGTTTTGTGTCATTAGCGATGATCCAGCGTGTTTTCAGATGCATATGCACGCGACAGATACATATGTATAAACGCGAATCACTATCTCCTACTTAGAAAGAGAAAGAGAGAGAGAGAGAGAGAGAGAGAGAGAGAGAGAGAGAGAGAGAGAGAGAGAGAGAGAGAGAACAGACCGCCATATCGTATCCCACTGTCATTTGCTAAACCGTGGGTAAAGCCATATAATGGGTCTCAATCTCGCCTTCAATAACCGGGCTTAATTAATTTTAATGCTGCAATGTGGTGCAGATTGCTCGGGTAACCCACATTCACCCTCCACCCTTGATCAGCTCGGATTTGAAGGAAGAGCTCTATCTATTCATATAATATTATGTAATTACAGAAATAAGTGTATCTGTTTTTTCTTCTTCTTTGATCTGGGAAAAAAAGATTACACGTGTTAAATTTATCTCTAAATAAACCAACCCTTCTATCAATTTCATCATCAACATATGGGTACCCAGATACCAACTGCGTGTTGTCTTCTTCACTGCAATAATTTCTTTATAGCAATCACTGAACATCAAATATATCTTTTCATTGTATTTTGGGAGATTTTCAAATACAATGATACCCTTTGTACTTTGTTTCGATACCTTTTTAACATTTAAAGTTGCTTTGGATACCCAAGTTGAGACCCGATCAACTTATTAGGAATTGATAAAAGTAAGAAGACATCAAATATATCTTTCCATTGTGTCTTGGGAGGTTTCCAAATACAAAGGTACCCTTTGTACTTCGTTTCGATACCTTTTTAACATTTAAAGTTGCTTTTAGTATCCAAATTGAGACCCAATCAATTTGGGAATTGCTAAAAATAAGAAGACATCAAATATACTTTTCCATTGTGTTTTGGGAAATTTCCAAATACAATGATACCCTTTGTACTTTGTTTCGATACCTTTTTAACATTTAAAGTTGCTTTGGGTACCCAATCAACTTTGAGACCCGATCAACTTATTGGGAATTGATAAAAGTAAGAAGACATCAAATATATCTTTCCATTGTATCTTGGGAGGTTTCCAAATATAAAGGTACCTTTTGTACTTTGTTTATCTTTTTGACGTTTGATGCCGTTTGATACCTTTTTAACATTTAAAGTTGCTTTGGGTACCCAAATTGGGACCCGATCAACTTGGGAATTGCAAAAAATAAGAAGTATAACGTAATATTTTCACCAGCCTATCTTATTCCATGTTCTTTAACGTACACAGGACACAACATAGGCGAGTTAATACGTGGCAGTACCCAGCATGTGTAGGTACACGCGTGTAACCCAAAGGTTGTACGTTCCTTTGTTAAACGCCCATTGTCGCGTTTCATTGTGTGTTGCACCTTGCTCCGGTCGGGGAAGATTCTTTTACTTTCTTCCGCGCAGAGGGAACTCTGCGTTTTGCATAAAGAGAAAGGGAGAAGGATGCACTCTGTATATGCAGTTCTACATTCGCATTTTTTTTTATTCCTATGATGATATACATGAAAGCATATATGTTTCTCTTGGTATGCGCGCTGCTTCCTAAGATTTTTCACACACCTCCTTCGTGCCTTTTCTGCGTTCTTTTTGAACGGAATTCAATCCTGATTTCTTCGACTTGTCTTATCTTGAAAATGAAAATCGATCGAAGTTAGTTTTTATTTATTTAATGTGAAATTTTTACGAGGCAAATATTTGGATCATTGGCTGTCAAATCATCGAAGTTGGTTTTTAATAAAATATGTAGAACAAGACTATCTTATCGCTATTAATTCTAAAAGGTATAGTAACAAAGCTATCTTATCACCAATAAATCTGAAAGGTAGAGATCTATTGATCATTAAAAAATATATCTAAAATATTTGTACATTATGTTGGGAATAAAGGAAAAAATTGCGCTTTGGACTGATCAGATCCCCAAGATTTAAAGCTCGTGTTGCAAAAAAAATTCAGAGGCCTACTCGAGTGTCAAGGCTTGACTTACCTATCCAATTAATATTGCACAGCAACCTGCCATATGCTGTTTTTGGGGATCATATTCGTTCCCTCAAGGTGAAGCCATACGTGTCTCTGAGTGTTAAAAGAGTACTCGCGATTAATAAAATTTGTTAATTCGAAAAATAAAGTATATTACGCACTGTAAAAAAATATGTAAAATTATATAAATAATTAAATGTAAAATTACATGATAAAAATGAAAATGTATACATTTTATCGTGTAATTTTACATATTATTTATGTAATTCTATACATTTTTTATGTCATTATATTACATATTTTTTACAATGCGGAGACATGAATAAAATTGATAATTATCAATTAATAATTATTAAAATGAAAAATAATTATTAATAAATACAAAAAATATATTATAAAATTAATAAACAAAATTATCGGAATTTTTTTAGCGACTAAAATATTTGGTCGATGATATTATAAGGATATCGCGCTCGGAATTTCGAGACTGAAAATAATTCGTAGCGACGCGACACCCTGTGAAAGCCCGTATAAATTTCCCTTTTCCCGGGTCCGGATCGTTCCGCGATAAATCGAGTTTCGTCCAAGACGCGTCAGCTGTTCGAATGTCATCTTTTGATAAGAGTGCGCGCGCGGAAGTCCGCCGAGAATTAATAATAGAGTCGTCACCAAACGGATTCGTCATTGTCGACGAGGCTCGCATAAACTAAACCGTGTATGAAAGCGAAACATAAATGCGTATGTATGCATAGAGGGAATAAATTCGATATCCAATGCCGCGTGTCGCTGTCACTTCACTCGTCGCTTCGCTGCTCTTCCTCTCTTCCTCCGTCATCTCTTCGTCGTGCAATGCAGCGAGATAATAAAAAATGCCACGAAAACCGCGACGTAAAATTGCCATTAAATTCCGACCATGTGAAAAGGTGACATTTCTCTCTCGAAGAGGCTCTTCAGAAGAGAAGTTCTTTGTTCCCGAATATCATTATATAAATTTATATAAATTATATATTATATATATATATATATATATATAGGTATATATTTAATAAATTAATCTATTATATATTATATTATTATATTAATTATATTATATATAATTAATAAATTATTTAATAATATATAATAAATTAAATATATATTATATATTAATAAAAATAAATTATATATTAAATATATAATATATAATATAAAAAAAGTTTAAAATAATAAAAAAGTCACGATTTAATATTCTTTTTTAAAATTATATTATTGGATGTCGAAATTCGTTTCGCGCGAGTTATCGTAACGCAATATTCCCCGCGATTTTATCGCGAGAGCTCGCGATTGCAAAATTCATTCTGGATGGTCAAGATACGATTGCACCGAGTATGATTATCATTATTATTTCATTTGGCGTTTGGTGAAAGGTTAACGCTCCCGTGAGCATCACTGGAAATAAAGGGGGAAGGTATGAAGAGGAGGCTGGTTTTCGCATTCACGATGAGCTTTGGCTCCGTTACAGATTGAGATTTATACCGTTTTTATGTACGTTCAGGGGGAGGATACACACCTGCGAGGGAAAGAGAGCATCTGCCTTAAGGCGATGCACTCCGGAACAACGCGTTTGTTCCACTTTCGCAGACGTTAATACAATTCTCAAACTGATCTGATCTATGTGCACGCCGGAGAAAGAGGGAGATGTGGACCTGGACGTTACACTTCCAGCTGATAGAATGTACATATATATTTCGCGCTTTATGCTCTAAAAGTTCTGGCATCCGAGCCGAACGCGACGAGCTCGCGCGATTTCCGGAAGAAGGAACGCGACAACAAGCGCATTAGGCATTGCTAATTTCAGCCTTCTTTCTGTCAACGCATAACTTTTCACCTCTTCATTAATATATTTAAATGCCAACCGCGCATTTTTGATACAGCGCATTTTTTTGCTGCCATAAATAATTTTTTTATAGCTATCAAACATTTGTATTTTAGGATTTTTTTCGAATATAAAGTTTTTTTTGTTTCGGGAACAAATTCCGACAGATTTTTAAAATATTAAACTTTTTCGGGTATCTGTTTATCAACAGAAGAGTTAAAACTCTAAATCTTACTTTGTTTGTATGAAAACATTTTACCGTGTTGAAATCTTTCACTTTCATGGATAATAATAATAATAATAATAATAATAATGAGAGAGATGTAATAGTTGATTTTGATAATTTTATATGACATGCAAGAATATTTTTCAAATCTTGGGAATAGAATCAAATTCAATATGTATTTAAAAAATGAGTAGAATCCAACAATTAAGTTTTATTTTCTATGATTCAAATAATTAAAACTAACAAATAATATTTTATATCATACTTGCAAAATACTCGAATTTAAAACAGTTGTATTCGAATTTTAAATTGAATACTTACAATTAAACTATTTATCATATTATTATAATAAATTTTTAAACACTATCATAAAATATTATATTATTTACAATATTATACAATATATAATATCAAGGGAGCCTTAAATTAAATTTTTCTAAAAATAAACTACTTGAAATTAACTAAAGAATGGTTTTGTTAATATTATATTTTCACAAGGTTTACTTTTGTGAAGAATTTTTATTTTCAATCACTTATAACTTGAAAATTATTGGTACCTTGACATTTTCATTGAAGAAAAATAATTTCCAAATAATCCCAAAAAGCTACCATTAACGGGTTGTCCGGTAATTTTGGGACATTTTGTATACAACATAAAATTTTTCATAAGTACTCATAAAAAATTTGAACATAGCTGATCCAGGTTCAAATGTACTATTCTTGTTTTTTGAGAAATACTTATAGGAAGGTTCTTATCTTGTCTAGGTTCTATTTGAATTTTTTTAAGTAATCTTAGAGACTTCAAAACTATGCAAAACGCTTAGTTAACATCATCGCTGGTTTCGATCCCTATATCGCGTCTCGTAAAATATCGAGGAAAGTCATCAACGGCGTCATTCCCTTTATCTACGGTCTCCTCTCTCTCTCTCTCTCTTGCCGTGTTATCTCCTTCTCGTGTTGCAACGCAAACGTCCTCGATCCATGCACATGGATCTACCACGACAGACGTTGGTTGTCGCGTGGACGCGTTATCACCATCGTCCGACTATGCACGCAGCAGCTGGAAGCAGAAAACGGCCGAGGAAGTGGCGGTATCTCGCCACATCCTACCTCGTCCTGTTCCCGTTTTGCCAAACGAGCGCGAACGCGTAGCGCGGGAGTCGTTGCTTTTCAGTTCAGTGAAAGCGACAGCGAGCGAGCGAGCGAGCTGGCGAGTCGAACGAGTTCTTCCGCGAGTTACGTTCAATTAATAACGCGAACACCTTTTGTGCACTTACGGGCTCTTAGATTTATCCTCTTCGCTCCGATAAGAACGAAACAATCGGTGATCAGGGTGACGAGTCGTGATATGATTACCTAACTGGGAGGAGGAAGCTGGTCCCCTTCTGATCGGGTCATGTGGGACACTCGTGCCAACTCGTTCTCCAAAAGTGGCAGGACCAGATGGTCCTACGATGCTTACTCTACTTCCGAGGATCGCAACAGGACGAGTCATCCTCCTGCGACGCAGGAACAGCAACGTTGTTTGACGAACAACGCGCAGCAACGTTGCTGCGCGAACGTTCAACAACGTTCCGCAGGGAGCTATCGCCAGCAACGATCTTCCTGGCAGCAGGACGATCGCTTGTGGTACACGTCGATTTTCTCTTTTGCGTCCTTCGCCTTCTCCCTCCTACGTCGATACATCAGCAAGGTCTCTCCGTGAACTTTCTGTTGTCTCTATATCAGGATATTTTTAAATACTCTTTATTTCGTTAGAATATATTTTCAGGATCGTTCTCTTATCCGAATTTTCTGTATTTATATCAAAAATTAAATTAAATTAAAAATTATTATGGTCAACCTTGATAGAAGAGATTTATTTAGATACAACCACTTATGTCGACCTAGAATGACTAGGATTGATCAATCAGAGAGTTCTGAATATTTCAATTGACTAATTCATATCGAACACGCTTGATGGGAGAAATTTATTTGAACACAATCATTTATATTGACTTACATGTAGGATGTTTAGGATTGATTAATCAGAGAGTCCTGAGTCCTTTAATTGACTAATTGAGATCGAACACTCTTGATAAGAGAAATTCATTTGAACATAGCCATTTATATCAATCTAGGATGACTAGGATCGATCAATCAGAGAATCCTGAGTCCTTCAATTGACTAATTCGTATCAAACACACTTGATGGGAGCAGTTTATTTGAACATTATGAATGAATGAATATTCATATCGACCTAGGATGTTTAGGATTGATTGATCAGAGAGTCCTGAGTCCTTCAATTGACTAATTGAGATCGAACATGCTTGATGGGAGAAATTAATTTAAACATAACCATTTATATCGATCTAGGATGACTAGGATTGATTAATCAGAGAGTCCTGAGTCCTTCAATTGATTAATTCATATCGAACATGCTTGATGAGAGAAATTCATTTGAACACAATCATTCATATTGACCTAGAATGATTAGGATTGATTAATTAAAGAGTCCTGAGTCCTTCAATTGGCTAATTCATATCTAACATTCTTGATAGGAGAAATTCATTTGAACACAATTATTCATATCAATGTAGGATGATTAAGATTCAATCAGAAAGAGAGAGAGAGAGAGAGAGAGAGAGAGAGAGAGAGAGAGAGAGAGTCCTGAGTCCTTTAATTGACTAATATGTCCAATTGAATGTCACCAACCTTGACATCTTCCTAACACCGGAAGAGCAATTCCCTTCCGCTAAACATGACGAAGAAATACGCGAAGCGTAAAGAAACGAAAAATTAACGCGATAAATTAATCGTAAACGACCAAGAGAAGTTAATTGACCGGAATTGCAAAAAAACTGACGTTTCGTCGTTTTTTCTTCCGCAGCGAAGTGAGCATATCATCCGCCCGCGCATCGGTGATGGTATACGACGACGTAAACAAGAAATGGATACCGAGTGGCAGCTCGTCCGGCCTGTCCAAGGTCCAGCTCTATCACCATCAGGTGAACAATACGTTCCGCGTGGTCGGCAGGAAGCTCCAGGACCACGAGATCGTTATCAACTGCGCGATTCTGAAGGGGCTCAAGTACAATCAGGCGACGGTGACGTTTCACCAGTGGCGGGACAACAAGCAGGTCTACGGGCTCAACTTCTCCAGTAAGGATGACGCCGACGCCTTCGCCCGGGCGATGCTCCAGGCACTCGATGTAATTTTTCACGACCTCTCACTTTTTTCCTCTCATATTCTAACAGCACATATATCCCGAAGACGTTCAGAGAACATCCTGAGGATGTTCGAATGCTCTCTGAATATCCTCTGAATATCTTTCGGATATGATGTGCTATTAGGGTATCTATTTCGTAATTATCCCATTGTTGGAATTAACTCGGATTAATTAACCCTAATATATTTCGTTTAATTGACCATTCGTGGATTTTATCATCTATATATAGATTTGGTTCTATACAATGGTTTGCGATAGAGTCGTCTTTTGACGTTTTGACCACAATTGGACCTCGTCATCGTTAATTAACTTTTAATTACACGCCGCGTCTCGCTGCGTAGGTGCTGAGCAACGGCAGCAACATATCACGAAGTCTCGCACCGACCACCGCCACGACCACTCAGCAGCAGACCGTCTATCAGCAGCAACAGCAACAGCAGCAGCAGCAACAGCAAAGTCAAGCGACCGCTCAATATGAAGAGGACATGGGATACAGGTACTTTTCTCTCTTATCCTTGATATCCTCCAATGATCTGCGGCGCGACTATTACCTCGTTACGGCGGATTATTTCCTGTCACGAGATCCCGATGCGAGACACGCCACGTTTTCCCGAACCAAGGACAGCCGACGCTCTTGTTTCGAAGTTATCCTCTCCTTCTGGTGTGCTTCGAGACTTTTTCCCTCTAAATATAATAAATCGTCGCGGGAGACGGTGCATTTCCTAATAACATATCCGAAGGGTCATGTTCCTCATCCACGCCCTAATATCGCGAAGTAGAGTAGTTTAATGACGGGAGGTGACGAGTCAATGTGCGAATATGTAGAACGATATCCCTCCTCTCTCGTCTTTTCGAACCCTCCCTGTGCTCCCCGTTCACATCTGTCCTGACCGGTTGCAGTCAAGGGCAACGTAGCGCGCGGATCTCCCTGTCCTTGGGCCATCTGCCTACAGGAGGCCAGACGGCCCTGCCCGTAGGCTCCGTCACCACAACCACCCCCGAGCACCACGCGACCGTCAGCGGTGCCATCGGCACCCTCACTCAAGTGGGCTGCGCGCGTGGCTCGCCAGGCGACGGACACACGAGGTGATCTTCCTTCCGCGGCCTTTTCTAGCCCCTAATAACCGAACTTTAGTCAGTCAATTTGTAATGAATTGATTTTTTTTCTTCATACGATTTTATTAAATAACATGATACGGGGGAAAGCATGAATATGTCATAAGATGTAACAACGCTTGAGAAACCTAGTTTTTCTATAGAAAGTTTCGTATATATATATATATGTGTCTAGAAATAATTAATTTAATAATCTGTGACGGCAGGTTAATATGGGTTAAAGGCCATGCGTTTATTTAGGACCTCGAATTTCCTGTAGTGGAGGCTGCGGGCATTTTTAGAACGAATGGGATCAAGTTCATTGTGTACTTGAAAATCTGACAACCAATTTTCATTTTCTAGAATTTGAAATAATAATTCTTCTTAATAAAAAATAATATTTCAATATATTATGCGCTTGCAAAATATTGTACTTGAATCTAGGACATGTATTTGAATTTTAAATTGAGTACTCGCAAGGTATTCAAAATAGTTATAAGTACTTTCTATCTAAAAGAACCTTTTACAAGTAGTAATTTCTAAAATAAAAAATCGATTATGAATCTAGGACATGTATTTGAATTTTAAATTGAGTACTCGCAAGGTATTCAAAATAGTTATAAGTACTTTCTATCTAAAAGAACCTTTTACAAGTAGTATTTTCTAAAATAAAAAATCGATTATAATACTATTATAAAAATAACTAAGTTTCATTTTCTAGAATTTGAAATAATAATACTTTATATAATAAAAAATTATATTTTAATATATTGTACTTGCAAAGCACTCGAATCTAGGACAGTTCTATTCGAATTTTAAATAGAATATTGCAAGGTATTCAATATAGTACTTATAAGTAGTTTCTATCATAAAGAATCTTTTACAAGTAGTATTTTCTAAAATAAAAAATCTATTTGTAATAACTATTATAAAAAATTCATAATGCTATTTATAAACTCGCGCTAACATTAAATTTCTCTTAACTACTCATAAAAAATTCCAACACATTTAATCCAAGTTTCAATGCACTTGAAAATATACTGGTTTTCTTTTTTAAGAACTTATAGAGAGTACGAATCTTATTTCATCCAGGTTCAAGTATATAAATGTGTAACAAGTATTATAAATAGTATTATAGATTTTTTATAATAGGTAGTATTTATAATTATTTTATGTAGTATTATAAATAATAATATAAAGTATTATTAATAGATTTTTTATTTTAGAGAGTGCTTGTAAACAATTTTTTACGATAGAAAATACTTATAAACATTATTTCAAACCTTGCAAATATTCAATTTAAAATTTGAATGCAACTTGAAAGTACTTTTTTCGAAATAATCATAGTATTCAAGACATATAAACAAATTTAAAACTACTTGTAAGATACTTCATCCCATCGCTAATTTTTTAACTACATTAGAATAATCTCCCTCATCCCTCTCATCCTCACACACACACACACACACACATACATACATTTCTTCTTTCATCTTTCCTCTTTTACTTTTTATAATTATAGATTATAATCTTCTATATAATTATAATATTCTATAATCTTAGATTATAATCTAAGATTCAGCGATTTTAATAAACCAACTTCTTTCTCTTGTTTTCTTCCATCTTCTTCACTCTTTCGTGAATGAATGAATATTCGCGCGGTGTCGAAAATAAAATTCGCAGAGAGGCCAGAAGAATTTCACTTCTCTCCTGCATCTGTTGCATTCCGCGTCGCTCGAAATAAATCCGAAAATGCTGCGGCTCGGTACATATTTTTTCTTCGGTTTTTTTCCTCGGTCTCTTACGAAATTCAAGAATATCGCTTCGAATATCCGGATTATCGGATAAGAATCCTCCAGACGGTCTGAGATACACGGAGTTCGATAGGGATAAGATAACGGGTGCGTTTGCTGCTCGAATTAGAGTATTCGTTCTCTATAAAAGCGTGTATTGAAAATACACATGTCGGACTAATATTTTCTTTAGCTCCTTGGGCCCGCATAAATTTATATATCGATGTTGTGATCTGTGATTTAGAGTAAGAATACTCATATACAGGGTGTCTCACCCCAAATAAGTTTTTTAAATTTTGATTGTAGATAAAAATGTTTCAGACAAAAGTTGTATGATTTTGAGGGAGACGTAAAATGGTGCCATTAGTTTGACCTTGAATAATTGATTAAAGGTCACGTGAAGGTCACCTTCAATTTCTTAAATCGAACCACCTATTTTTCATTGCATATTCTTGTAGCTCATCTCAAAAACTTTCCAAAACCCTATAATGAAGTATTTTTTCATTAAGTACTTTTTGAGTTAGGAAGATTCGAAGTTAACAATTTTTTGACATAAAATGTAAAATATTCAATTTTCGGTAATCATATCTTATGTCCTCCTCGAAACCATACAACTTTTATCTAAAACACCTTCTTCTACAATCAAAAATAAGAAAGTTATTTGGGGTGGGACATTAAAATGGGACACGAAATCCGTACAGCGAAATAAAAGAGAAAAGAATCTCTTCGTAGCACGATATTATATTTACGTAGCGATTTAAATTTATTGTATACAATTAATTTATTTCATTAACGATGTTTTTTTTCGTATATGTACTATTGAAAAATATCTCTGTAACATCCCAGATAGCAAGCATACGTCACTTTGACGTTTATGACGTCATTTTGACGTTTAATGACGTCATCGACATCAAAATGACGTTATTTTAATGTTTAATGACGTCAGTCTGCTACTTGGGATTTGATCAGAGCGAAGTTTAGTGCAATCTCTGTCTAGGATTATACATACATAGGTCGTCGATTATGTCTATTATGTTAGTCTAGTTGTGGCTGGCCCTACTACGCTTATTTGCATCAATAACGATGTCACGGACGAAAAAATTTACCTTGTATCTAATTTCGATTTTCCTCTGCGCAGAACCATGACCAGAGAGGACGTGGCAATAATTCAGGAACGCAGAATGTCCCAGCAAAGTCAAGGTATATCATACTTTTCTCTACTTTATTATATACCCAGCAAACACCGATATATAATTGTTACATTGCTATAATAAAACGGAATATAACAGGTAATATAACAGGGAATATAACAGGTAATATATGTTACATGTAACATCCATGTTAGTTGTAATTTCCCACTCATAGATGTAACATTTTAATATAACATATATTACATTGTAGTTATATTGTAATTATATACCAAATAGCACATTGATGTATTGATAAGTCAGTGCTATCTTGGGATATAATGACAATATAACTACAATGTAATATATGTAATATTAAAAATGTTACATCTACGAGTGGAAAATTACAACTAACATATACGTTACATGTAACATGCTTGAGTATATAACATTTATATACTGTATTTGCTGGGTACATATATATTCAAACAAAAAAATAAATAAAAGCAATAATGAACGAAAATACTCTTCACAGCAACCGGAAGTCCCAATCCTATATCTCCAAGCTGTCCGCCGACCGCTCAGCAGCAGCAACAGCAACAGCAGCAACAGCAGCAGCAACAGCAATCCGGTCACCATCGAACCTCGTCGGCACCTCCGGCGCCGCAGCCGCCTCAGCAGCAGCAATCGGCCTTGATGCAGGTCGGAATGGCTGCGGCTCCTCCGCAAATGTCCACCGGACCACCTGTACCACCGCCCCAGCCTCCAATCGCGCCCCCTGCCCCGCCCTGTCCTCAAGGAATGATGAACTTTGCCTCATCCGCGGTCCCGGCGCCGCCGATGATGATGAACCAGTACGCGCAGTCACCGTCGTCCCAATCGTCCCAGTACAATCCCGCGGGTCAGTACGGCGCCGCTCCTACGAGTAACCAGTACGCGAGCGCCGCTCCTGGCGCCGCCGGAACCGGCGGGACCAGCAACGTCGTCGGCCAGAGCCCGAATCAGTACCCGCAGGGGTCCGGCCAGGGCAATTTCTACGGCAACAGTCAGACGAGCAATTACACGGCAGGACAGGCTAACGCGGCCCAGTACAACCAATCGACCGGCAATCAGGGCGCGCAGTACAGCGGCCCTGGCGGTAATCAATACGGAAGCAGCGGCTCGATAAATCAGTACGCGGCCGTGCCGCCGCCGCCTGGACCGGTAAGCCAATACGCGACGGCGGTCGCGCAACCCGGTCAATCGCAGTACCAGGCGCAGTACGGCGCTACCGGCGGCCAGGCGGTGCCCGCGGGCGCCGCGAACCCGTACGGGACGCCCGTCAACTCGGTGAACCAGTACGCGGCCGGTGGCGTGCACCACGCGGTCGGCGCCAACGCTTTCCCGCCCGGTAGCGGCGGTCCGCCGCCACCTCCGATGGTACCCCTGACCGGAATCGCCGCGCCGCCTCCGCCGCCGCCGCCCCCGGTGCCGAACGCGAACAGTTCCGCCGCCTCGGCCTCGTCCGGAGCGTCCTCGAGCGACCCGCCGCCCGATACCAACTCCCTGGCCGCCGCTCTTCAAGCTCGCCTCAAGAAGAAACAGGTGATTTGATGAGATAGGAAATCGAGAAGAAACGAAACTTTTATTTTTCATCCTGCAAATGTGTTTCACACAAAAGTCGTTTGATTCAAAGGGGGACAGAAGGTGAGCTTTCTTTTGAGGGACACTGTTCAAGGTCATTTATGGTTTTTTTTTAATGGAACCATTATAATTTTTTTATATGCATTGAGTCTTCGAACTTTTTATAGTGAATATTGCGAGAAATCGCTTTATATAAAAAAATTATAGTGGTTTCATTTAAAAAAACATGAATGATCTTGAAATGACCTTGAAAAGTGGTCCTCTTCGAATCAAACAATTTTGGAAACACTTTACACTGTTCAATTAAAAATAAAAAAGTTTTTGAAAGTGGTTGATTAAAATTAGATACCCTGTATAAATAATGTCATTTTTTATCATTGTTATTTCAACGCGCAAATATTCTAATAAATCTTGTTTTGCCGACAGCAACAATCGCAACCGGTGGAAAACAGCGGCTCGAGCACCAGCAGTAGCAGCAGCGGCGGAGGAAGCGGCAATTACGGAACTTTAGGAAGAGGCGGAGGCGGCGGAATGGCTTCCATGATGGACGAGATGGCCAAGACTCTGGCGCGTCGACGAGCCGCCGCAGAGAAGAAGCAGCCGGAACAACCACCGGTACGTAGATACATACATAGATATCGATCGAAACTTGAGGAAAACTTTGGGCGATAAACACGACGAAGGATTGGAGAGAAAGGGATTCTTAGGAACGACTCTTTTTCGCAGGAGCCGGAAAGTTCGCCGGACAAAAAGTCAACCTGGGACAAGAATAACACGTCGAACAACAAGTTCTCCAACGGCGCCGAATCCCCGAAATCGGTACGCAAGAGGTTCGGTTCCGCTTCGGAAGACACCCTCCTCAAGGTGAACGGGGTCAACGACGGGACCTCGTTTACCGCGCAAGAGATGGAGGCCTTCAAAGTGGAGATAATCAAGGAAGTGCGCAAAGAGTTCCAGAAAATGAAGCAAGAGATAATCGACGGTACGGATTAATTATATGTATATACAAATTCAGTGTGTTTGCTGTTACCTAGATAAAATTATATGGATGATCGTCTACATGTATTTTATCTACAGGGTGTCCCATAGAAAATTGCTGAAACTAATCAGCTGTCATTTTTTAATGCATGTAGTTATTGAGAAAACAAACATGGTGTTGAAAAGAGAAAAGTCTACAGTTTTTAATAGATATAAATAAAATGTTTGTATACCAGTTTATATTATTGAAAAAAAAGTAATGAAGAGAAAGTGTTAATAAATTGTACGAAATTATGTGATTATTAGCACTTTTTTCATTACTTTTTATCAATAAAATAAACTGGTATACAAACATTTTATTTATATCTATTAAAAACTGCAGATTTTCCATTATAATTTTTGTTTTCTCAATAACTGCATGCATTAAAAAATGACAGCTGATTAGTTTCAGTAATTTTCTATGAGACACCCTATATATCTGCATCTTAGATTTAAAAAATGTTGTCTTTACTAAATTATCTAAAATAATATATTCTGATAATTTGGTTTAGAGTCATCCCAAGTGTACGTCATTTTGACGTTTAATGACGTCAGTTTGCTACTAGGGATAGCGTATAAAATACTTAAGTAGTAAAACTTAAGCGATAAAAACTAACGAGTAAAAATATGAATATATTTTTACATTTTTTTAATAATTATGTTTACAGTAGTGGTCTTAAAAATAATATTATTTGGAAGTTATCTAGATGAATCGCCATATAATTTTATCTTTTATCCAAATATACTTATAAAATCATCTTAGCTAAGATAAATTTACATATTTTTATATCATTTTTATCTAACTAATTAACACTGTACAAATTATTTTATTCGATAAAATATTATTTGTTTGTTTACACGAGATATTTTGCTTTTTCCAGTGGTGAGAACAGAACTAAATAAGAGATAAAGAAGACGAGATAAAAGAAAGGAGACGGAGCCGAACTGTCGAAGCCGAAGGGAATAAGACAGAGAAAAAAGAAATTCAAAAGAGAGAGAAAGAGAGAGTTTAATGACTAGATCCCTCCATATTGGGGCGACACTATCGAGACTACCACATATACAGGTTTTTACTACGTATTTGCAACAGAATGTAGTGTGGTTACATTCTTGTATATCGGACACTTATGTGTAAGTAAATTAATCCAATTTAGTATCTTAAGTGATTAGTAATCCTTTCGTTATTATATATATATATATATATATGAATAACAATCGTAACGAAACGTTGAATCAGTTGAGTTTCGTTTGAGATTTTTTACGGGGGAAGAAAAAGAAAAGTTTCTCGAGATACAAAAACACACACAGGCACAAAAAGGCTTTTTCGAGAAATCCTTACACAAGTTTCAAGCGAGAGGAATGTTTTACAATGAAGATATAAAATAAATACACGCACAATGAGACTATTACCATTAAATCGCTTTGTAGATGAAAGAAAGTAATATCGACAAAGACCAAAAAATGGTGTACTATTTATAAATATGTATCAATCTTCTATACACAAAAAACACACGTATAAAAAATATCTACGGTAAATAGTCATCACAATTTTGACGAGTTTATAAAAAAAAAAAAAACGAGTCGAGCGACGAAATTTGGAATAATTAAGATTGATATTTAACGACTAGAAAATGTTGAAAAAGAAAAAGATCGCGATGAGAGACTCAATTATTTCAACGTCCAAATTACGCGTCGTATATATTTTTTACCGCATTTATGGTCAGGCAGGGTTTCTAAGACATCTTCTCTTGTACGATTTTTTCAAACTTTGCAAGAATCGACGATCTCAGAACGTTCCCCGTATACAGAATTCTTTCTTTCAATGTCGTGGCATGTGTTTTCCTCCGCATTTCTTTCGTCTTCTTTTTTATTTTATTTTATTTTTTTTTATTATTTATGCGAAGCACATTGCACTGTCGATCTCTGAATGATGAACAATGAGCGAGAATACATTCCAAGATACATCCCACGATTCTCCGATATGACTGTAACTTGCGCTAATCTCCTACTAAGGACACGTTGAACATTGTAAATAGCAATAAAACACGACGACGACGACAACGACGGATCGATGCCACGATCGTTGATTGTGAAATTCTCTCGAGGATATCGCTATATTGCGCTTAAAAAACGGTATATATATATATAAATATATATAGTTAAGAAAAAATCTCCTAGTGTTATAATCCATTCCCGGGATATCGAATTATCTGTGAAACTGACGACTCGACGCACATTTTGGCGATCGACGCGGCATTTTATTATTTGTTCCTCATATTCCAAACTGCTACGTATACATCGAATCGTACACGGGGTGTCCCATTTTAATTGATCACTTTCCCAAAATTTTAAAAATTTTTTATTGTATTGTACAACAAATTACGTGTCAAGCGAAACAAAAGTGGTTTGATTTGAAGAGAAAAAAATGGTGCTACGGACTTTTTAAAAGGACGCTTCTCAAGGTCATTTGAAGGTTAAATATATTTTTTGAAATATGGAACCACTATATTTTTCTGATATAAATCGATTTATCGCAATGCTTGCTATAAAAAGTTTGAAGAATCGATTTATATAAATAAAATTATAGTAGTTCCATTTAAAAAAACATAAATGACCTTTAAATGACCTTGAAAAGTGCTCTTCGGAAAAAAGTTAGTAGCTGCCTAAACATCTGCCTCTCAAAAATGAAAAAAATTATAGTGGTTCCATTTGAAAAAAAAAAATCTTTAAATGACCTTGAAAAGTGCTCTCCGGCAAAAAGTCAGTTCCGCCCCTGAAAAATGAAAAAGTTTTTGGGAGTGATCGATTGAAATGGGACACCCTGTATATACATACATTTACTTCGGTTGAATAAAACTGAAAACATGTTTTCTTTCTTTCTTGAAACCCGGCGTCTCATATCTCTAATCTCTAATTTTTCATCCGACTTTCCATTAAATTAACTTTCAGCTTTTATCCAGCTTATTTCTCAAACGAGCATCTCTAGATTTAATTTTTTTCTTCACTCGCGCCTGCACTCGGATAAGCTGCTAAGCATTCATACAACACGCGATACGAGCAGTTTATTTCTCTTCGCGTCTCATCTTCTCTCTCTTTCGAGGCTATATTTACGTTTTAACTTTACGCTCTCGACACGAGCGAATCCTTTTTACGCGAGGATTTAGAACGCGATAATTACAGCTCGATCGCGATCGCGAGACATAAAAAAGTTACGAATGATAATTAATATTAATATTTCGTGAGAGAAAAAAGGAAACAAGACGCGCGCGGGATATATTTATCCTGGTGATTTTATTCGGTCGACGATGATTATTATTATTATTATTATTATTCCCATCGTCGACTCGCGCGATCTTCTTCTTCGAAGGCTGAATTTTACACGATTTTTATCATACGCAACAACAAGCTTTACCGCGCTTTGTTATACTAATACATAATTTAAAAGGATAATCCTTTCGATTCGATTCGAGACCATTTTTCTAGTCGAGATAATTTCGCGCAAAAAGGGTGTAAAAAATGTTTCGAGCGACGGTAAAGCTTTATAGACGTCTTCGATATATAAAATATATACTATGTATTTTACTTTTTATCGGTCCATTCTTCGGAGAGATCCTCTCTCGTAATTTTTCTGCCTAAACATCGGCTATAAGATATTTTACACGCTAACGATAACGATTATACGTTTATTTCGCGTTCTCTTTCTCTCTCAGCTCGAAATCAGCTGATCGCCTGTCAAAAATATTATTCGCCGAGACGAGCATGCGATTATTATTATTATTTTTTTTTTATACAGACAATTCAATTCACTTCTTTTCTCTGCTCCTATCTTCTTCTTATCCTTTTTATCTATATATTTTCTACACTCTTTGTACATATAAATTTATCCAGTGTGGATCTTCCCTTCCCTTTCCTTTCCAGTGTATTTATTTTATTCGTATTTCTTCTTTTTTCTTCGTTTTTTTCCGAAAACTTATATGAGAGAGAGAAAAAATGTAGAAAAATATAAAAAAGGCTTTTATTCTATATAAGATGCAAACCGCTTTGCAAATTTCCTTTATCGTTCTCTATCATTTTTACGCTTTTTTTATACCCGATGTTTCACGTGATTTCTGGTAAATTTTGTAATTAAATAAGGAAAGAAAGAAAGAGAGAAAGAGTATATTTATATGAATTGAAAGAAGGAATTTTTTAAATAAAAAATTTTATATTAAATATACTTTTTAAATTAAATATATACTTTATATATTATATTATACATTTTATATTATTATACACTTGTATTATATATTTGCATTTGTCTCTCTTGATCCGACAAGAGAGCTCTTCATCTTTAATCACTCGTAACTCGAAAAATTTATTATTGACATATCAATATTTTATATAATAGAGGAATGTTTTTACAAATTTTTTCTCCGCAGAATCTGTTGTTAAAATTAAATTAAATTAAAATTAAATTAAATTAAAATTAAATTAAATTAAAATTAAATTAAATTAAAATTAAATTAAAATTAAATTAAAATTAAATTAAAATTAAATTAAAATTAAATTAAAATTAAATAAAATTGTCTCGTGAAACACCGTGTATAATTATACGATATCAATGCTTGTAATCGCGCATTGATAGCATCCAGATTTTTTCCTTCACTCGGTCTCTCTCGTTAAAATATATAACGTATTTTTATCGCGTAATTAGATACATTTGCGACTATGCAAATATCGAAGCTGCGATATGCGATATTTGTTGCGCATATTTCTTTTTTTTTTATTTTTTGCACACTTAGATACACATACACACACACACAAGTACATTGAGTATTATATATTAATTATGGCGAAACTATAATTTTCATATCGTAGTCTTAATAAAGCGGGTATTGTAGGAGTGTGTTTGTGTTACGATTGGAAAAAAAAGTTCTTTGTGACAAAAACTAGCCGAGAGAGAAGGCTTGGATATATATGATAATGACGAGGTGATAAAGGTTTTTCTGTCGCGACCGAGGCCATTAATAAGCACTGTGTATTGCGATGTGATTGCTATGTTAATGATCGAAATATACATACATAAGCGACTTCGAAATTCGACGCGTTTAAGAGTGAAACCAGCGACGAAAAATTTTTTCGCCGTTGTTCTACGTGTATTTATATCCTTGAGCCTCGTAAACGTTATATAAAATCCATTTCATTACATTATATATATAAAAAAATCGCTATTTATTGTATTTGTCAAAGTGTAAAAATTATATAGAAAAGTGTAAAAATTATATAAACAATTGGAAATTAATTGATTCTTAATATAATTAATTAGCGCGCAATAACAATGTAATCTCGTGCAAAAATTGTCGGATATTTCTCACTCTCGATGTTTATGCAAATCCATTTATCGACAATTTTCCGGCGATTTCACTTGGAACCCCCTAAACGTTATATAAAATCCATTCTATTTCACTATATTAAAAAAATACTATTCATTGTATTTTTCAAAATGTGTAAAAATCGTATAGAAAAATGTTAGAAGCTGATTGATTCGTAATGTAATTAATTAACATACAATGACAATGTTTATCAGCAATTTAATCGATGTTATTCCGTGTATTTATCTTTGAAAGCCCTGGAAACATTATATAAAATCCATTTCATTCCATTATATAAAAAAAATACTATTTATTATATTTTTCAAAGTGTAAAATCGTATAAAAAATTGTTGAAAACTGACTGTTCCTAATATAATTAATTAATTAATTAATTAACGCGCAGTGACAATGTAATTTCGCAGAAAAAAAAATGGCGGATATTTTTCTCTCAATGTTTCTATACAAATCCATCCGTTTATTGGCCAATTTGTCGCCGGTTTCACTCCTGCGAGTGAAAATGTTCATGTTTAGGCTATTCTTAGGAACGTGCGTGGAATGACTGCGGAATTAACGTGTGTAAAGCATTAATTAACTACTAATAAGCGTATGCCGTAAGCGTCACGATATCGCGAAGAAAATTCCGACTCTTCGCGGTGTCCTTCATTTTTAAACATCGCTTTGTCCTGCCTTCAATATAAGCGATATGAAGCGAAAGAAATCGTTCGTAATAAATAAATAAAGGAAGGAAATAGGGACGAGAGCGACAAACCACACGCGACACGTGTGGTTGTCTCCTCTAGTTGTAAACGAACAAATGCATCTCTCACGAATGCAATTCTCTCGGATCACCCAGATATTCGAATAAAGATTCGCGCGAGACACGCCAAGTTTCGAAAGAGCGAGTTTCTTCGTGTAAAATAAGCGAAATTATAAGCACAAGTTATTAAGCACACAAAAGCGAATAATGGCCGCGTTGGGTGGAGAAAATCGCCAGGTAGCAACGCGATTGGTCAGATTCTTACAGCACTCGACGCTGATTCGTTGAACCCGAAAGTAGGAACCAATCGCGTTCGATTAGCTTATTTAGGTTAGGTTTTCTCCGCTGAAAGGCGGCCAATTTAACGCTGTTTCGCATCGATAGAAGGGATGAAGACCGAAAATTGAAATAGATGTCGTCAGATATGACGGTGAAAGGGAATGATCTCTGTAATTATTGTCTATTAAGGCAAAAGAGGGAAAGGAAATAGGATACACCGCAGATTGCGGCTAGCGATGGGATTAAGTGTCTCGCAAATATGTTCAAATTATGATTTCGAACTATTGATCTATGATTTGAACCTGGATGTATGTTTGAATCTTTTATGAATGAATAGAAGTGTATGGATGTGTAACAGGTATTATAAATGCATTTTTTAATCTTAGAGTTCGAAGTACCATTTGTAAAAGATTCGAGTTTTCACGACGAAAAGTACTTGTGAGTGCTATTTCGAACTTTGCAGATCTACTCGATCTAAAATTCAAGCACAAAACTGTTCTAAATTCGAGTATTGCTCGAATTCTAGAAAGTGGAACTCGATGATTGAACTCATCTGAGATTTCTAACATACCGAACTTATCCCTCCCTAATCGCCGCATTTCAACCCGACGAAATCAGCTGTGTGTGTCGAGAAAGAAGGAAACATACGTGCGCGAGGATGCATCATGCGAATCATCAAAAGTCGCCGTTGTTAGCCGAACTTTACCTCCAATTGTGATATGTGCTGAATGTGATCAGACAGCGTCCGTCAACAGCCATCGACTGCCAAAAAAAAACTCGAGATTTCTCTCATAGGTTCCTCGCAGCGTGTGTTGGGATTCTTATAAAAGAGCTCGTCGACGTATTGCGTGATTTTTCTTCTTCCTCTTCGAGTTCCTTCAGTGCGAGGGAACCAGACGAAATCCACGATTGCGATTTACCGTTCCATAAATTGTACATTGATCTGTTATTTCAAGAAATCTGAATGCGGCCATCGATTACATATTAATTCAATTTCGCGATGCGAACCTGCTTATCATTTCCCCCTCTTTTTGAAGATTAGGATTCGGGATCTCCTGTATTTCTTCCTTTTTATTTTTCCCGTTTTCTTTTCTCTCCGCAAATAATTTATTCTTTGCTACGGAAGGACCGCTTTCCCGAAAAGTAGAAACGAAACGAGCTCAAGGACGTCGCGAACGTTACATGTAATAATTTTAAGCGAACGATGAGGTATAAGGAAGCGACTGAAGCTACTTTGTATCGAGGAACACTTCGCGCAGCCCCTTAATAAGGGAAGCGAAGGAATCTACAGCGAGCACCGAATATGGCCACTACTTCGTTTTCGTAAGACGTATCTTGAAAATATTTGTATGTAAATGAATGACAAAATAATAAAAAGGATATACGCTGTAAAAGACATCTTCTTTTTCTCCCTTTTATTTCTTGGTTTTCTCTCCTTTACTAAACAATAATCCAGGTAGCAAACTGACGTCATTAAACATCAAAGTAACCTCATTGACGTTTGATGACATCATTAAACGTCAAAATGACATTATTTGACGTCATTAAACGTCAAAATGACATCATTGACGTCATTAAACGTCAAAATGGCGTCATTGACGTCATTAAACGTCAAAATGACATCGTTTTGACATCTGATGACGTCATCGACGTCTAAATGACGTACGCTTGCTACTTGGAAAGTTACTTAAGTAAAACTTAAAGAAATAACGTTTTCCGGTATGTTTACCCGTCGCGACCTGGTTTCTTAAAGTTATGACGGCTATAACCAGGTATAGAAGAAGAGGAGGAAAGGGACAGAAGGTCTGTTGATTAAAGGTAGAGCAGGTATATAGATTTCGGGTTCGCATGTCTTCACGCACGTGTCTCGTGTGAATGAAATATTTCTTGGAGCTATTTTTAGATCGCATACGCGCTATCTACAGCTGGAGCAAAGTCACTTCTGGTATGAGATGGCTCGGAAGGAAACCGGACATTGAATAGCTACTCGTGCGATCGAATACCATTCGAGATATTCGGCACAATATAATTGATAATATATGTATAATGTAATGATGTAATATATATAAAATTAAATTGTTACTTTTAAACTCATTGCAGCGCGCTCAGTTTTTTTAACTAAAATTTTTTTATTTCTTTTTATTTTATATTAATTTTAAATTTGCATAAGTTTTTAAATTTTAATTTTTTATAAAAATGTTTATTTATTCGCGCAATAATTGGACATTACTTTTTGTAGAGATATTAATTTTAGAACATAAATTTTTGTCAATTGATAGATTTTTTTACTTAAAAATACTTTTTTGTTTAACACTTTTTCACATGGCGCATGGACTTGGCATCTTGTTTATCTTTTTTTTTAAAAGATAAGTTTTTTTATAATTCTACATTTGCAAATTTAAATTTTTATTGATTCATTATACGACTCTATATATGTCTGCAACTTTAATTTTCCACTGGTACAAGTTTCTACTTTCACTTGGCGCAATTTTTTTTTTATTTCATTACTTTTGTTACGATTGTACATGGATTTATAATCGATAATTTTTCATACAATTCTATTGTACATGGGTTGCAATGGATAATTTTGTTAATGGCGTGCCCTTAACTGGTCGCCTTTTTTACCTTTTTAAAGGGTGATTTTTTAGAGATTATATCATTCATTTTTGTATATGATAGCATCTTTAAATAAATAAGCAAATTCAATTTTTCTGGCATGTTCTTATTTTAGGTACTATATCCAATAATTAATATACAAAATTAAATATGATTCTATCACACAATTTGTATCAAAATATATACTTTAAAAAATTTATTTTAATTTATTTAATCATTTTTTTCTTGTATTGTAAAAGGGGGGGGGATTTTATTTTCTCAGGTCTTGAAACATCTGGCCTTTTTCCCCAAAATTTTTTTGGGTTTTTAAAAACTTGGGTAATTGCAATGGATTTTTTAAGATTCCCAGGGGAAAATTTTTTGGGAAATTTTTTTTCGGAATTTTTCAGTCATCCACCACATATTCACCACAAATTTTTAAAGGAAAAGCATTTTTTTCCATATTTTTTTTTTTTCCTTAGGGGGTAGTCCATTTTTTTTAATCTCAAGCTATGAAGCAAAACATTTTGAAAACATTTTTCTTTCTATGTTTCTGCTTTTTTTAAAAATTTTCGGGGAAATTTTTTTTGGGGAATATGCTTTTTCCTCCTGCAGAAAAAGGCTTTGTACTTTAATAAAATCTTTATTTTTTGTAATCATTTTTTCCCTTTTTTTTGGGAATTTAAAAAACCCAAATTTTTTGACTATTTGTCTTGCTCCCTCAAAAAAACAAACCCTATTTTCCCCAAAAGCCCCCATTCAAGAAAAAAACTTTGATTTTTATTTACTTTAAAAAATAAAGATCAAGAACACGGTATTTTTCCCCCGCCAAAATTTAAAGGGGGTACCGGAACCCCGGGGTATTTTAAAAAGGGGTCGGGCTTTTTAGCTTTATAATATTTCAAATTTTTTAAAAACGGCTTTTAAACAATCGGTTTTTTACTAGACTTAATAATAGATTTATTTAAAATTTATTAATAAAAGTGTCTTTTTTTTGCTCTACGTGATTTTAAGCAAGATTAAAAATTTTCAAAGTCGAAATATGAAAAATTTTTTTTAAAAAATCCCCGTAAAAACATTTTATCATCATCGACCACGAAAAACATATAGTATCGTGCTACACGTTTTTCCCCAAAATAACAAAACCCCGCACAAAATTTACCGTTTCACAACCATGAAAAATGATTTTGGAAATGCCACTTTCCCCGTTTTAAAACCAAACCCATTTTTGCCCTCCCCATATTGAAACGTGGGGGGGTTAAAATTTTTAAAAATTTTAATGTTTCATTCAATTTTAATGTTATTATTTGCAAATTTTTTTTCATTTAAAAAATTTTTGTGAAAACTTACAGTCTGTGAACAAAAACAGATTTTTCTATTTTTAAAAAATATTTAAAAAAATATAAAACTTATAAAATGCCTATTTATGATTTGCATATTTTTAAAAATTTTCTTAAATTTTTTCTTATTTTTTTTCTTTTTAATCAAGCGGGAGAAAATTTTCACTCACCCTTTACATGGGTTTGGGGAAAAGGCTATTACATCCCCGGGATTCGATTTGCTTTAAAAAAAAAATCTTTAAAATTTTAGTGCTATTTAAAAATTTTTTTTAAAAATTTTTCTGGCTTTTTTTTTTTTCGGGGACCTATATACCCCAAAAATTAATTTAAAAAAATTTAAATTTTTTTTTCACCCTTTTATCAAAAAATATATTTTTTTAAAATTTATTTAATCTTTTTTCTTTGGGGATTTAGGGGAAAGGATTTATTGCCCCATGTCCCCTTGAAGAACTGGCCTGTAATCCATAATAATTTTTTAATACTTTGGGGTAAGTTGGGCAATAAATTTTGATTTGGTTTTCCCCTGGAATTTGGGGTTTTGTCGGATTACCCGTCATCCCCCATATGCACCTAAATTTAAAAAAAACGCTTTTTTTCCCTAGATTTCTTCCCTTTTTGGGAAAAATTTTTTAAAAAAAAATTTTATTAAAAAAAATTTTAAGGAAAAAAATTTTTAAAAAGGGAAAAAAATTAAAAAAAATTCTCTCATAAAAGGGGGGGTTTGGGAAAAAAAAGTGGGGAATTTCGAAAAAATTTTACTAAATCTTTACGATTTATTTGGTTTTTAAACAAAAAAATTTTTAAAATTTTTTTGTTTTAAAGGGATTCCCCAAAAGTAAACATTAGATTTAATTTCAAAAAATTCAATACGGGGTTTTTAAGTCAAATTTTTAAAAAAAGCTCTTTTTGGGGCGTAAGGATTGAATCCAAAAAATATTTCTTTCTTGCCTCTAGAAAAAAAACATAAATTATGATGGCACCAGATAAAGAATTCATATTAATAGTAGTACACAATCCAGTTGATTGATATTTAAAAAGAAACAAAAATATATTTCAAAGTTAGATTATTTTTTTGGTTGTTAATTTAATCTGTATGCTACATTGGATGTTAATATCTATTCAATTAAATAAAGAAAAATAAAAGAATAAAGCTTAAAAATTATACAAAATGCAGTATTTAATTACTAATTTAACAAATTATGAACTTTTAGAGTTTGTTAAATAGTGCTTTCTTCTTTGGTAACAATATTATATTTTTAAGTTTGATAATTATGAAAATATGTATATATAGTAATTCATGGCATTTTATTTTGTATTTAATACAATTATAAATGTACATTTCTCATCGCAATAAAATATCACAGTATCTTTTTTATAATTTAATTTTAATATTGAGATTGTTTTTATTCAGTGGAAAAAAAATGTGTAGTTGGTCCCTATTAATTATACATACATATAAGAGTGTCGCACAAATAATTCTATGCAGTCTTTTTAAGATAATATAAAAATACTTATAAATATAATCAATTAAAATACATATAATCAAAATTGTATGTATTAAAATTCAATAGCATATAAAAAAGATTTTTTAAAATTATATATATATAATAAAAATCCAACATTTTATATATATATATATATATATATAATATAAATATAAATATATATTTATTTATTGTATATCATAACGATCATTGTTGGGAGCTATTATTAGTAGTTTATTATTGGTATGTTAAGGCAAGATGACATAAGCGAACCGAATATATTTATTTATTTATTTATTTGTCTTTTTATTATCTTATACTTTTTATATTTTATTTTTCATTTTTTATATTTTATTTTAGTAATTTGCCATATGGTACATCACAATTTAGCGAGAATGTAAATATTGTTAACTTTTAACTTTGACATAATTTTCGGCGTGTTTATTCGTTAGTACAGTGTGCTCAGTCGTAGCAAGATGACACAAGTGAAACGCAGTTAATTTACCATCCGATCTTAAGTTAAGTCTCACCGGAGCGTACTTTTAAATGTCAATAACGATATGCAGTAACTCATTGTAAGTCTCATTTGTTACATTTCACGTTTTCAATTTAAATGTTGATTCTGATTGCATGTACATTAATTTCTAGAATGCTTCTATTGTAATTTTGAAAAGGACCACAACCCGTATGGTCGAAACGTCAATAAATATAGTTTAACAAATCGAATAGACAGCCAGTGTAGTCAGTTTAATATCTACTACCTTAGTATTTCATTCCTGGCGAACGAAATTTAATATTTTATTGTTACAATATATTATGGTATATACAGGCCAGATGCTTGCAATGACACTGAGCAATAAAATCCTTGCCACTACAATCACAATGATAAAAATGATTAAATAAATTTAAAATAAATTTTTAAAAATATATTATTTTGATACAAATTGTGTGATGAATAATATTTAATTTTGTATATTAATTATTGGATATATATGTACATAAAATAAGAAAATGCCAGAAAAATTGAATTTGCTTATTTATTTAAAGATGCTTATCATATACAAAAATGAATGATATAATCTCTAAAAACTCACCTTTAAAAAAAGGTAAAAAAAGGCGACCAGTTAAGGGCACGCCATTAACAAAAATTATCTATTGCAAACCCATGTACAATAGAATTGTATGAAAAATTATCGATTATAAACACATGTACAATCGTAACAAAAGTAATGAAATAAAAAAAAAATTGCGCCAAGTGAAAGTAGAAACTTGTACCAGTGAAAATTAAAGTTGCAGACATATATAGAGTCGTATAATGAATCAATAAAAATTTAAATTTGCAAATGTAGAATTGTACCATAAAAAAACTTATCTTTTAAAAAAAAAGATAAACAAGATGCCAAGTCCATGCGCCATGTGAAAAAGTGTTAAACAAAAAAGTATTTTTAAGTAAAAAAATCTATCAATTGACAAAAATTTATGTTCTAAAATTAATATCTCTACAAAAAGTAATGTCCAATTATTGCGCGAATAAATAAACATTTTTATAAAAAATTAAAATTTAAAAACTTATGCAAATTTAAAATTAATATAAAATAAAAAGAAATAAAAAAATTTTAGTTAAAAAAACTGGGCGCGCTGCTAAATAATATTCTAATGATATTAAAATTAAATTGTTACTTTTAAACTCATTGCAGCGCGCCCAGTTTTTTTAACTAAAATTTTTTTATTTCTTTTTATTTTATATTAATTTTAAATTTGCATAAGATTTTAAATTTTAATTTTTTATAAAAATGTTTATTTATTCGCGCAATAATTGGACATTACTTTTTGTAAAGATATTAATTTTAGAACATAAATTTATGTCAATTGATAGATTTTTTTACATAAAAATACTTTTTTGTTTGACATATGCACTTACGCGGTTTTATGCATATATTAAAAGTATTAAATTATTATAAAAAACGTGTATCACAGTATAAATTATTAATAAAATAATAACAATAAATATAATAATATATAAATAAAAATTATTTGAAATTTATAAATGTTATATTGATTTTATATACATATAGTTTGTCATACTTAGCTGTAAAGACATTTAAAATATGCTCATCCAATGACTCGGCTGCTTTGATCATTTTCCGCCAATCGGCTACTGGTGGGTATATTTTTTCTTCTATGACAGAATTATTTATATGCGCGTATGCTGTACTAACATAAACTAGTGCCTTTAATAAATAAATACGTTTTAATAGTAAAGTTACATTTTTTTTTAAATAATAAAGACTTAAATGAACTTAATTGCAATTGAAAGGAAATCATATTTATTTTTGTTGTTAAGTGTTTAACTGTAATTCTTTTTACGTAAAAAAGAATAAAATTATTGTTCGACAAAATTTTTATACTATAATAACAATAGTTTGTAATATTAATTATTATATAAAACACATTAAATAATTTATATATTAATAGATACTTAAAAAAACACTAAATACGCCATTTGTCACATTTATACTTACTAGAAGATTTTTCATATCTTGAGCTAAGATACAGATATCTCTTGTCGATCTAGTATTTATAAAAATAGCATACTTTAAGCTGTCATTAAATCTCACACTCGCTGCTGCATGAATTATTATAGTCACTCTTTCAACTAACATTTCTCTATCGGCAGCCGACAGACCCAAGTTCTCTTTACTAACATCACCAAAAAGTGGAATTATTTTTTTTAAATTTGAAGGTTGCTCTTTTCGCAGTTTATCGAATAACTGAAATAAAAATACATGTTATATAACGTACTTATATTACAATTGCCATGATTCTTATATCTTCAATAATTTTGCAAAAAAATTGTAGAATATTTTTGTTACTTTTACACTATATCTTACGTTTTCAAATGTTCTCTCTACTATTACTTATACGTTTTTTAATTAAATTTATCACTTTTATCAAATTGTAAAATTAATTTTTTGTAAAAATAAGAAGCGTCATATGATAACACTCTCAAAAGAACATTTTCATTTAATCGTTAGAATAATTCTTAAAAAATTCAAAAAAGTATCTATACTTCTGTAATTGACTTACCGGTAATTTCAATATTTGTTCGAGCCTTTCGTTAATGCTTTGTTCTTTTTTTGGGCGCATCAATATAAACACTTCGCGAACATCTGGGCAAGATCGCAGTATCTTCTCCATGCATACTTTACCCATAAATCCTGTCGCACCTGTTAAAAATATACTTTGTCCAGCGTAAAACGATGTAATTGACTTGATTGGATTATTTATATTCTCATCCATCGTTATTAAAACAAAATCAATATAAATAATATAATAACAACGTAACTGCCAAAAATAAATACAAGTGCACTCGGAAATTTAATGATCTCTTTTATATTGATTTTTTTACAGCAGGAGTTTGATTAGATGACAAACTGAGCTCAAACTTCAACGACGTACGCTACTTAATTAAAATCATATGCTAGATTATCATTTGCTATATAACGTTTTGTTAAATAGATGTGCATCCAGACATTAATAAAACGGAAACTCTTTAAACCAAGGTTGAAAGAGCAAACTTACATAATGCAGTCTAATGTATGCTTGATCCAGTAGTATAATGACATGCTTTTTTGCAGTTTATTCTACAGTTTTTTTAACGTTATATTACAATTTTTTTTATTTTACACTAGACAACAGAAATTAACTTGTGTTGTCCAAATAAAATTTATTTCTTAAACCTTGACATTCTTCATGAATAAGAAGGTATATTCCTTCTTTTTCTCAACAATAAAATACTCGATAAAAAATTGATATAAATTTGTATTATTATAATTAGTTTATTAATGTTTATACAGTAATTATCTAAACTTAATAACAATCTAGATTATATATTTGGTGCAACCGCAATTGTTAAATCAAATTTTTTTTATAAAACAATTAATACACATTAATATTTATCATATATTATCCACATAATGAGAGTGCCGACCAATATTTTCACAATTCTATCGAGCCATAGCATCCTACAATCATAAAAGAGAATTAAATTATTATTTTGGACCATATATTTATATCAAATCATTAAAATCTCTTTCAGAATAACTCGGCTAATTGAATTTATATTTGAGATAGCTTAGTTTTACTATTATAGTGCTCGAAAAAATAAACAATTTGTTTGTGCAATTTTATATAAAATTTAATGGATCAAAATTTTCACTGCGCGTTCCTACGTTGCCGACCTAATTTTCAAACTATAGGACTTCAATCGATCGACCAAACAATCGTACAGGTAACTTCGCGACGTCGCGTTTCCGCGTTAACGTTATCTCCGATTTTTTATCTCTCTCTCTCTCTCTCTGTTTTGTTCTCTGATTAATTTTTAGAATCACAATAGAGGCTGTGTAAAATTATATATCTTTCGATCTCGCAAAAATGATATAATGATATCTTTTCGTGTGTTTCTAAGTACGTACATATGTATCTGTGACGCGAGTTTTGCAACGAGATATGCATACCATCGTCGATAAAATCGATCATTTGTTAAAGACAGATATTTTTTTAAGACCAAGCAAGCCCGAAATGAGCGAAAGGAAAATATGCAGTTCTGCGACCGAAATCCGTTCTCCATTTCATTAAGTGCATGTTACCTCTTTCGATGCAGTTTCGCTGCATTCAGGTGATTCATATCCTCATTCAGTAAGTAAATTTTTGCACCGATTACGCTGTTTCGAAAGTAATGCACTATATTGAAATTTCTGTAGTCAAATCCGAAGTCTTTATTATTCTCGGGTGACAGATCATCGAAGAAATGTTGTAATTTCCTATTCGTAAATTGCCATTCATGTGTCAAAAAAAACGCTAGAGCACTGTTTGCGCAATAGACCTTCCTCTGCAATTTTAATAGCCTAAAAGAAAAGAGCACTTTGCTAAATATTTTTTTTTTACATTTACATATACTTAAAGATTTCACTTCTTGTTATAAAATAAATAAATAAGATATATATGTATATACAATGTTCATAAAACTTTTTTTTTTAATCTAAAATAAACTTACAAGGGGGCGTCCGGAAAAAATTTTTAAAAGGGTTGAGTTTTATGAAAATCGGCAAATAGCATAATAATTTTAAAAAAAAAATAAAAAAAAAAACGGGATTTTGTGTTATCCCCCGGGGACCAAATAATTTTTTTCCCAAATAAAATTCTTAAAAATTTTTAAAAAAACCCATTTAAAACAGATGTTTTTTTTTTTATTTTTCCCTTTTACATATTCCCAACAGTTAAAACTGAACCCCAAAAATTTTTTCGGAACTGAAAAAAAAAAAGTCACTAATTAATCAGGGATAAATTTTAAACAAAAAAATGTAAACCCTGTGAAAAAAAATTTGTTTTTTTAAAAGAGTTGTCTAAAAAATTTCCCCCTTAAAATTTTTTGGAATTCTTTGGAAGAAAACATTTTTTAAAAATTTAAAAAATCTTTTTTAAAAAAAAAAAAATTTTTTCCATTTTTTTTTTTCCCCCCTTTTCCCGTTTCTCTTTTAAAAAAATTGCCTACACGGAATTTTTAGTTTATTCGGATGATTTTAAAAAATTATTAAAAAAAATTCCCCCTGTATTAAAAAAAAATTTTTTGGTTCAACATCTTATTAAAAACAAATGTAGTTTTTTTTCCCCAAAACAGTTTTTTCACTTTATTTTGTCTGACCTCGTATATTTGCTTAGGGGTTTTAAAAAAAATAAAAAGATTGAAAAACATTTTATTATTTGTAAAGCACATATATGCATTTTTTTTTGATTCCACTTTTCCCCCCCACGCCCCCCCTATTAAACATTGTTTATTGGCCACTTCAACAAAAAAAAATCCTTTTAAAAAAAAACCCAAAAAAACCCCCAACACGAAGAATAAAAAACTTTGGGCCCCCCCGTTTCCCCCCCCCCAAAACCAAAATTTTTCCCCCAACCCCCGTTAAAATTTTAATCTAGCGGGGGCCTTTTTAAAAAACTCCCGGATAAACGCTGTAGAGTAAAAACTAAAAAAAAAAAAATAAAAATAAAAACCTCTTTATTTTTTTTCTATTTTTAAATCGTTTTTTTTTTTTTGGCAGAATAATTTTATTATTAAAACAAAAATTTTTTTAAAAAACCACAATCTCCATTTTTTTTCCCCTTTTCCCCCGACCATATTTTTTTTTTTTTTAAAATTTTAAAATTTTTAAAAAGGCCAGCCTTTTAAACTGGATAAAATTTTTGGGTTTTTCAAAAAACTAAAAAGAAAAAATCCTATATAAAAATCCTCTTTTTTTTTATCTATTTTTTTTTCTTTTTTTGGGGCAAAAAATTTTTTTTAATTTTATAATTGTGAAAACCAAAAATATTAATCATCCTGCTTTGTATACTCTTTTAAAAGATTTTTTAAAAAATTCAAATTCTAATTTTGATTCCCAAAACCATCCCCGTGAAAGTTTTTTTTTCCTATGGTGGACGAACGAGGGACGCAAAAAAATGACTTTAAAAAATTTCCCCTTAAAAAAAACTTGTTTCCGCCAATCTTTTTTGTAAAAAAAAACCCTTTTTAAAAAAAATCGTTCCCAGAAAATTCTAAAAGTTAACTTTTAAAAAAATTTTAAAGAGAAAAAAAGGACGCGGGAGGGGGGTTTTTTTTTTTTAAAACCTTAATTTTGGGGTTTGAAAACGTTTTCAAAATAGCTCGTCAAAATTTTTCGGCGCCTTTAATCACTTTTTTTCCAAAATCCAAATCTGATGGATAAAGTGTCTAAATAAACCCCTTTGGCTTGTCTTTTTCGTATCGTAGAACTAAACGGGGGGGGAAAAACCCCCTTAATCATTTACTAAAAAATTTAAAATTTTCCCCCCGCCCCCCCCTTTTTTTTTTTTTTGTCCCCCTTTAACATTTTAAAATTTATTACTCGAAATTATTTTTAAGTGAAATTTTTTTAAAATCTCAATATTTCATTTTTTTTTAAAAAATTATTTCCCCCCAATTTTGATCTTAAAAATTGATGGTAAAAAAAAAAATTTTACTCCCAATTTTTTTTTTCTTTTTTTTTCTGCTAAAATGCAAAAAACCCCCCCGCCTTTTGGACCTATTTTTTTTGAAAAACTTCACTTTTAAAAAATTTTTCAATCAAAACGAACAGAAGCCGCGACAAAGAAAAAAATTAAAAACACTCTTTTCGATCAACATTTCTCTATCGTCGGTTTCAATCCCCCCCAAGCCCCCCAAGACTTACAAATTTACCGTGAAATTTGGGCCCCAATTTTTAAATTTTTTAAAAAAAGAGGGTCGCTCCCCTTTGGGGGAAAAGGGGGAAAAAACTAAAAAAAAATCGCAATAATTAATAATATTTTTCCCCTTTTTTAAATTTTTTATTTTACGATTTCCCCAAAAATTTTATATTTAAAAATTTTACCCAAGAGGATTTCTTCGTTAAAAGAAAGAGAAATTTTTTTTTAAAAAACCCAAAAATTTTTTAAAAAAATAATTCTTTTAAATAAAAAGGAAGAAAAGGGGGTTTTTTTTTTTAAAAAAATCTCTTTTTTTAAAAATTAAAATTTTAAAAAATTTTTTAAAAAAAAGCTCCCTTTTTAAAATTATAAATGGTTTATTAGGGAAAATTTTTTATGTGTTTTTTAAACTTTTGAAAAAAATTTTAAATTTTTTTCGGCATTTTTCAAGTTATAACAATTTTTTTAATAGATTTTAAAAAACCCCCGCCCCAAAAACATATATACATTTTTTTTTTTTTATAAACTTTTCCTTTTTATCCAACATTTTTTTCCCGTTTTTTTCGTTTATTTTAGCCCTTTTTTTCCCTTTTTTTTTCTGATCAAACAAAAATTTCCCCCAACCAAATCGGCACAAGATCCCGGGGGGGGAACTTTTCACAAAGGGGTTTTTTATAAAAAACCGTAAAACCCCCCCAAAAAAAATTTCACGACCTGCCCCCCCTTTTAAACAGGTTTTAAAAAAATTTGCTGCACCTTTTTTTCATAAAAAATTCTTTTAAATCAAAAAACTTTTTTTTTTTTTCCCCCAAAACAATAAAGTATAAAAAATAAAAAGTTTAGTTTTAAAAAGTAACAAAAATAGCAAGATTTGATTTAAAAAAAAGGGTTTAAAATTTTTAAAAAAAAAAAAAAAAAATAAAAAAAAATTTTTTTTAAAAAAAAAGCCCCAAAAATTTAATTTGAAAAAAAAGGGGCGAATACTTCTTTTTCGATAAAAGGGGAAAACCCCCAATGAGGGGCCCAAAAAAAATTTTTTTGAACAAAAAGACATAAGAAAATTTTAAAAAAAAAAGATATGCCAAAGAATTTAAAGGAGCAAGTTTTTCCCCTTTCCCCCTTTATTTTGGGTTTTTTTTTCAAAATTTTTTTAAATTTTTTTTTTCCTTTTTCTATCCCCCTTTTTTGTGGTGTATTAAAAAATTCTCCCTACTATTATTTTTTCCCCCCCTTTCCCCCCCCCTTCCCCTTTTCCCCCCCTTTTAAAGCCCCCTACTTCCGCATTTTAGGGCCATTTTCGTGAAAAACTGGTACCAAAATGGGTTTTTTAAAAAATTTTTTTTTGGGGGCTGCTGTGGGTTTTTTTTTTTTTAAAATTTTTGAATTTTTTTTTTTTTCTTAGAGGAGGCCCCCCCCTTTGTTTGTTGCCTTTTGGTTTTTCCCCTTTTTTGTCCCCTTTTTTCCCCCCCCCTTTTCCAGTTGGGGGGGGGGCCCGTGGGGGCAATTAAAAAAAAAAATTAAGTTGAATAATAAAATTATTCTGCCAGGGGAAAAATATGAAATAGTAAATTTTTTTTTTTTTTTGGGGAAAAATTTTTTTTTTTTTTTTTTTTAAATTTTTTCTACGCCAATTTTGTTCAGAAATTTGGGGGAAAAAAAAAATTTTTTTTTTAATTTAATGATTTTTTTTTATACCTTTAACCACCCCCCCCCCCCCGCCAAAACCCACGCACTTTCCCCCTGAAATGGTCAATTCCCCAGAAATTATTTAAAATTTTTTTGTATTAAATTTTTTTTTTTTTTAAAAAAAGTCTGCTTTTTCCCCCTTTAATTTTTTTTCCCCTCCCTCCTGCCTCTCCCCCCCCGCACGCGTATTTTTGGATTGGGGGTTTCACGAAATTTTGGGGCCAAAATTTTTTTAAAGGACCCATTTTCTTAAATTGGTATCAAAAAAGGGGTTTTTAATTTTTTTTTGGGGGTGGGGGGAAATTTTGGTTTTTTTTTTTTTCTACACCCCCCCTTAAACCCCCCCCCACGCATTTTTTCCACTTAAATTTAAAAAAAAACATTTTTTATATTTTTAAAAAAAAATCTCTTTTTTGGGGGGGGTTGGGGGTTTATTGTTAAATGACATTATTAGATAAGACATTTATTAATTTTGTTTTCCTTTTCAATCGTAAAATTTTTTTTAAAAAAATTTTTTTTTTGTGGTTTTTTTTAAAAAAAAAACCCCCCCTTTTTTGATGATAGAGTTCTTTTTTTTAAAATGTTTTTTTTATAAATGACATCTTTTAAAAAATATATTTTGTCTTTTTTTTTTTTCCCCCTTGTTAAAAAAATTAAATCAATTTAAAAAAAACAATTTAAAAAAAAATAATAACCAAAAGAAAAAAAAAAAGAAATTTAAGAATTTCAAAATTTGGGAAATATAAAAAAATTTTTTTTTTTTTAAAAAAAATAAAAATTTTTTTTTTTAAATTTTTAATCTTTTTTTTTTTTAAAATTTATTATCCTTTTTTAACCTTATTTTTTTTAAAAATTTCGGTCCCCTTGTGGTCCCTTTTCCCTTTGGGGGGGGAAAAAAAAATTAAACGAAGAAAATAATATTTAGGGGGAAAAAAATATGATTCTAAAAAAAGGGAAAAAGGGAAAAAAAAAATAAAAATGTTATAAAAAAAAAGGGGGAAAGGATTTGAAAAATTAAAAAAAATTTAATTGATAAAAACAAAATTTAATATATCTACAGAAATTTAAGAAAGGTTTTGAGGACCCCGGGGGGAAGCGCGATCCAAAAAACTAGTTTTTAAAATTATAAAACATTAGTTACGTAATTTTTTTTTAAGATTAAAAGCAAAGGGGTAATATCCCCAAAAAGTGTAATTACAAATCTTTTTTTTTTCCCCCCCTTTTTTTTCTTTTCCTTTATTTTTATTTAAAAAAATTTTTTAAATTTTTCATCAAACAAAAAATTTAAAAATTTGGACCTAGTGGGAAAAAACTTTTTTGACGTTTCGACAACCAATTTTGGGGGTTTTTGGGCCTTATCCCAAATTTTTAAAAATTTCCCCCCAAAATTTAAAATGGATTTTAAAAAAACTAAAACCGATCTTATTTAAAATTAATAGTTTTTAAAAAAAGGGAAAAATTTTTCCCAAACGCTAGATGTTTCGGGCGTCCCCAAAAACCCCCCAGAGTAAAATTTTTTAAAAAATTTGGGGGGTTTACGGGTCGAAAATCAATTTTTGCCAAGGGGTTTTTTTTAATTTTTTTTATATTATACCTCAAGTAATTTTATATTTACACTTGTTTTTTTTTTGTGCCCCTGTTGTCCCGTTTGGCGTCTGAGAATATTTAACAACAGGGGGCGGTTTTACTTATATATCCTTTTCCCATTATTTCCCCAAAAAAAAGATAGTTTTTAAAAAGGGGCCCCCCAAACAAAATCTAATCTAAAAAAATTTGTAAAATAAACCCCAAAATTTTTTTTTTTTAATTTTTTTTTTTAAAATTAATTCCCCCAAAAACCAAAAATTTTTTTAAAAATTTTAATTTTTTTTTTAAAAAGCATATAATTCTTTTTTAAAAATAAAAATTTTTTTTAATAATCTTTTAAAAATTTTTTTTTAAATTTTTTTTTTTCTTTTTTCCCCCCTTTTTAAATTTAAAATTTTTTTATTTTTTTTTAGTTTTTTAATATTTTTTTTTTTTTTCCTTTTTTTGTCAATTTTTTGTTTTTTTTCCCCCCCCTTTAAAAAAAATTTTTAAAATTTAAAAATTTTTTTTTTTAAAAAAATTTTTTAAAAAAGGGGGTTTTTTAAAATTTTTTTTTTAAAAAAGAAACAATGGCAAAATTTTTTCAAATCTTTATTATTGTCATTGAAAATTTAAAATTAAAATTTTTAAAAAGGGCTTTCCTCTCATAAACGAAAAGTAATATTTTTTTTAAAAACTTCTTTACCTCACCTTTTTGCGATACGCTTTGGGGGCATCTAAGCGATTTTATTCCTCGGGAAAAAAAAATAAATTTTTTTGGCCCCCAATTAAAATCCCTTTATTTTTGTAAAAAAAAAATATCTAATGACTTAAAAAAATCTCTTCCCATGTAAACCATTTCTTAAAAAATTAAAAAAAAAAAAATTTTTCCGGGAAAATTCTTTAAAAATCAATTTTTAAAAATCCCCAAAGAAAATGCCCCTTCTTTTTGGGCCTTCCCGGGGAGAACTGAATCGAAAAAATCTATAACCATTGTTATTTTTTTAAAAATCCATTGATGATTCGGGAAAATATCCCCACACGCACAGGGGCCCTTATCCTTTTTTTTTTTGGGAGTGTTAATTTGCCTACAAATTTCGTATACAAATTTTTAAAAAAATTTATTTCAAAAAAATGTTTAAAGTCAGCTATACTTTTTTGAAAACGGGAAATATAAAAAGTTTCGTAAAAAAAAAGTTTAAAAGAAAATTTAATTTTATAAAAAATTGCGTTTTAAAAAAAATTTCTTTTTCAATAAAGGTTTTTTAACAAAAGGGTCTGTAAAATTTAAAAAAAATTTAACGTATAAAAAAACGGGGGAACAAGAGCCCCCAAAACCGGATTACAATCTTTAAACCTAACGGAAAAACCCAAATTTAAAAATTTTCCCTTAGATTTAAAAAACCGGTGCACCGGCACCAAATTTTTTCTTTTGGGCAAAGGCCAAGTTTTTAAAAAAATTTAAAAGGGGGATTTAAATTTAAAACTCAATATGAGATTAAATTTAAAAAAAATAAACGATGCCAAGTCCAGGGGCCATGTGAAAAAGAAAAAAAAAAATTTTAGTTAAAAAAAACGGGGCGCGCTAATTTTCAAAATTACAATGCACCTAAAGAAAATTTAAATTTAATTTTAAACACAAAATATTTAACTTAATGATTTTAAAAGAAAAAATTTTAAATTTTTTAATTTTGGGAGTATTTTTTCAGCGCCCCATTTTTTTTTTAACTAAAATTTTTTATTTTTTTTTCACAGGCGCAGGACTTGGATTTGTTATTTTTTTTTTTAAAAAGAAATTTTTTTTATGGTACGTTTTAACATTTGAAAATTTAAATTTTTACGATTCATATAGACTCTATAATGTCGAACTTTAATTTCCAGGTACAATTTTCACTTTCATTTGGGCGCAATTTTTTTTTTTTTTCTTATTTTTTTTTTTTTAGATTGTAATGGGTTTATATCGATAATTTTTCATACAATTTATTGTACAAGGTGAAATGTGGATTTTACATAATTTTGAAAGGAATTTTTAATACAATTCTACAGGGTTTTGCAAGGTTTAATTTTTCAAGGTTCCATGAGTTTGAAAATGGTTAATTTTTAAGGTTTCTAATAGGTTGAAATGGGACGATTCTACAGGGGTTTTGCAATGGTTAATTTTGCCTAGGATTACAGGGTTTTGAAAAGTTTAAATTTTTTCTAGGATTTACGGGGGTTGCAAGGGAAAATTTTGGGTTAATGGCGTGCCCTTTAAACTGGTCCCCTTTTCCCTTTTTTTTAAAGGGGATTTTTTGAGTTTAATCATTCTTTTTTGAAATTTTTTATGCCCGGGAAATAGAACAATTTTAAACATGTTTATCAAAACTTTTTTGCTTAAAATGATGTGACAATAATCCTAGAATCCTGATCATCCCCTAAAGCCCCCTATTTAAAAATTTACCCAATGGTGTGTGTGGTGTGTGTCTAATGTCGAGCTTTTTTTAACATTTTTATTAATTTAGAAAAATTTGAGGATTTCGAAAAAAAAAAATTTGACAAGATTTTTTCCTAAAACGGCGTTTTTTAAAGGGTTTATTTAAAGGTCATTTATTTTCAAAATAAAATTTCCCTTTAATTTTTCCTATAAATCGATTCTCGAAATTTTTCTATAAAAAGGAAAAGGTAAAATTTTTACATAATTTTACATAAACTTCGAAAATTAAAAAATTTTTATTTTATAAAATATTTCAGTTTATAAAAATTATTTTAAAAACTATTTTTAAAATTTATTCACTTTTAGCATTTTCCCCTTTACAACTTTTATGTAAAATTTTGAACAAATTGGTTTAATAATAAAAATTAAAAAACATCTTTATTTTAATTATTTTTTTACATTTTTTTAGATTTACTAGAGCTAAAATGTCAACATTTTTTGCAAAAACTGTTTTTTCTACAGTTTTTAAATATGCTTTTAAAGATGATGGAATATTTTTTTTTTTTAATATTTTATTTTTATTTTCAATCTCAATAACTTTTATAACTTTAGCCACACGATACAAATAAATGGTCTTTATTTTTTTTATTATTTAATTTTTATTTTAAATTTTAAATTTTAAACTTTTTAACCCCTTTGCCCAGGATACAAATACAGTATGTCTTTATTATTTCAATCTGTTTTTCCATGAAACCATGTCTTCATATTTTGAATTACCCCTCATCTTCTCAATCTTTCCCCCCCTGGGGTTTTTTTTTTGGGGGTTTAAAAAAGAAAAAAAAGGGGGAAAGAAAAAGGGGGAAAGAAAAGAAAAAGAGAGGAAGCAAAGGGGCAATAACGAGGGTTTTGGGCACTAAGTACCCAAAGTGAAATGGGAAAAAAAAGAATTTTTGTTTTTGGGGGTTGTAAAAAAAGAAAAAAAAGGGGGGAAAAAAAAGGGGAAAAAAAGGGGATTAAAAAGGGGGAAAAAGAAAAGGGGAATTGAAAAAAGAACCCCTTTTAAATTTAAAATTAAAAAAAAAAAAAAAAAAAAAAAAAAAAAATTTTGGGGGGGGGGGGTTTTTTTTTTTTTTTAAAAAAAAAAATTTTGGGTTGGGGTGGGTTTGTGTTTTTTTTGGGGGGAAATTTTTTTTTGGGGGTTTTGGGGGGGGGAAATTTTAATTTTTTTTTTTTGGGGGGTTTTGGTTGTTTTGGGGGGGGGGGGGGGGGAAAGGGGGGGTTTTTTGGTTTGAAAAGGGTGGTGGGAGGGGGGGGGTGGGGGGTGGGGGGGGGGGGGGGGGGGGGGGGAGGGGGGGAGGGGGGGGGGGGAGGGGGGGGGTTGGGGCGTTTGGTTTGGGGGGTGGGGGGTGGGGTGGGTGGGGGGGGGGGGGGGGGGGGGGGGGGGGGGGGGGGGGGGGGGGGGGGGGGGGGGGGGGGGGGGGGGGGGGGGGGGGGGGGGGGGGGGGGGGGGGTTGGGGGGGAAAAGGGGGGGGGGGAAGGGGGGAGGGGTTTTTTTTTTTTTGGGGTGGTTTTTGGGGGGGGGGGGGGGGGTGGGGGGGGGGGGTGGTTGGGGGGGGGGTTTTGGTGGGGGGGTTTTTTTGGGGGGGGGGGGTGGGGGCCCCTTTATTTAGTTAAAATAAAGACACTTTTATTATATAATTCGAACTCAATTTATCGATTAAGTCTAGTATAAACTCGATTGCTTCAGCCATTATTGAGGATTCGAAATATTATAAAGACTCAAATGTCCGACTCGCGTTAAGATACACGGTGTCTCCGCTACGCCCTTAACTGGTCGCGAGACACTACCGTGTCTCTTGAAACGTGCGAGATGGACATTTCCAAAACATGCATCTATTCATGTGTTGTGTACGTGTGATATATGTGTGCGCATGTGTTGTATACGTGTGAATACGTGTAGCACGATACTACTATGTTTGCGTGGTCGATAATGATAATAATGATGACGGAGACGTTTCTTAAAAGAAATTTTTCATATTTCGACTTTGCAATTATATATCTCTGCTTACAAATCACGTAGAGCAGAAATAAAGACACTTTTATTATATAATTTAAACTCAATTTATCGATTAAGTCTAGTATAAACTCGATTGCTTCAGCCGTTATTGAGAATTCGAAATATTATAAAGACTCAAATGTCCGACTCGCGTTAAGATACACGGTGTCTCGGCTTACGCCCTTAACTGGTCGCGAGACACTACCGTGTCTCTTGATTTATATTATTAATTTACAGATATTGTTCTCTGGGCTGCTATAGCAGCGTCCTGCGGATAGATTCTTGCCAGCTCTTCATTTGGTATGTAATGCGTGTGTTCGAATTTGCAAAAATAACGACCTATTTCGCTATTATCGATCCATTTCGGCGTTGTTAAAGTTATAGAATCTAAAATAAAAAATATACTATTAAAAAACAAATATATGATAAGTAAAATAAACTAAATAATAAATTAAATATATCACAATTGAAATAAACAAAATAACTAAATTATAAAAAAGAAACAAAATAAAATAAACTATTATTTTACATTGCGTACAAAAAAAAGAATGATTATCGTAGAATAAAGAATTATAATTTTAAATATAAAAATGCACTAATGATTATCATACCTTCATTGACATAACAGATTTTATTATTATCGGTAAGAATAATGTAATTGGTTTGTTCGGAATCTCTAAACTGTTGATTGTAACAGTGATTCAGTGGCAAGATATCTAATTCTGTATATATTTCATCATAACACGTTTCTTCGTTGAATTTAACATATGTGTTTGTATGTTGTTCCCATCCAATAATAACTCCAGTACAATTATCTTCACACATATTATGATGTGTTACGATCATTCCTATTGCAAATTTTACATCGTCTGATCTTGTAATAAACACTCTTTTTTCAGTGGAAATTTGGGGCTGAAAAATGTTTGATTAAACTTCAATTTATCTTTCTTGTCTTTTAAGTTTTAAATAGACTCTTATAGCAAATTATATTAAAATTAATTAAATTATAGATAATTATAATTCATATATAGCTGTATAGTTGTACATCAAAAAGCAAACTCATAGAGGTATTTTTATCATTATTATATCTGATAATATGCTGCATGTATAGCTCACATACAATTATATATTTCAAATAGGGAGCAGATTTACGCTTATTAATCTGGAAACTGTTGTTAAAGTTGTATATCAAATCCACAGCTCCCATCATTATTTCTTTTCGTATCTAAAAATTAGAATAAATATATGAGCAAATAGAGAAGATTAAAAACAGTTTTGATTGTAATAAAAAAGACATATTATACAATTTTTTCTGCCTATAAAATGAGTTTTATTAATTCATATGTTTAATTATGCCAAAATTATAATTATATTTATTAATGTTAAAATCAATAGAAATCATATATAAGTAATTACCAACCGTGAAAGAAAATATCGTCTCATAATTATGATATGTAATTTCTGATGGATGAATCAACAACTCATAGCTTCCGAATCGTTTGTAGACAAGACAATACGGGAATTTTTTAGAAATTATGTCTAAATATCTTTTATTTTCTGATCTATCCGTAAGACTTTGAATAAAAAAATAATTATTTACATGTACGTGTCTGTGTAATATGAAAGTAAAATTACTTTTTAAGATTTGAATAATTCCAAATTTAATTTTGTACTTACTATTTTGGTTTCCAAAGTATGCAATACATAGGAAAAGTAGGTAAATTAGTAGGTAAATTAGGTTGTAAATTATATGTATTATTTTTATAACAATAAAAAAAGTATTGATATTCTCGAGAAAATTCCTCATAGGTGTCCATTGTTTCTACTATTACATCGCAACGTAGACCAAGTCTTCTGGCCACGCCGTCATATATTATTAATAAAATTATTTTTTGGCCATATTTAGTTTTCAATGCCTGTAGCAAAAATTACAATAAATTAATGAAAGCTATAGTACATATTTTCTAGATATGACAAGCATATGACAATGCTCACAGTACAATTTTATTTGTTAGGTACATAATTATAATATAACTAGCTTTTCGGACCGCGCTTCGCGCGGTCCTCATATAACCTATATTAAATCTGTTTTAACACAAAAAATTAATTCTTTTTTCTGTAATACCGCGAACTACTTCCACATTTGTTATTCGACTTTTACGAAATTTATACTAAAATAAATACTATTTTGTGGATGACTATTATGTTATCTGATATCAATTTCGTACAAATCAGTCCATAAATGCACGCGCGCGTGGGTGGATGCGTGGGTGTAAAACTTAAAAAAATCTAATAGCAGATTTCTCATAAAAATTTTCAAAAATTTAGTACCGATTTCATTCAAATCGGTTCATAAATGCGCGCGCGCGTGAATGGACAAAACTAAAAAAATCAAATATTAGCCATCCCCGAAAAATTAAAAGAAATTTTAGTACCGATTTCGAGAGAATCAATCAATTAAAACATGAATGCATGGGTGGGTGCGTAGGTGGGGCTGTAAAATTTAAAAAATTACCGAGTAGTCATCCTCGAAAAATTTGCAAAATTTTAATAAATTTTGGTACCGATTTCAAGAGAATCGATCAATTAAGACGTGAATGCGTGAGTAGGTGCATGAGTGTGGGGAGGTAAAATAAAAAAAAACACCTAGTAGTCATCCCCAAAAAATTTACGAAATTTTAGTACCAATTTCGTGAAAATCTGCCAATAAATGTGTAAGTGCGTGGGTGATAGAAACTTGAAAAAACCACACAGCAGTCACTCCCGAAAAATTTGCAACATTTTGGTACCAATTTGAAAAAAAAATATTTTTCGCAAAAACATACTCTCCTCTGAGGAAAAAAAAAAATTAAAAAATTAAAAAAACCTCACAGCAACCATCCCCAAAAAATTTGCGACATTTTGGTACCAGTTTCACGAAAATTGTTCCACAAATGCGGAAGTAGTTCGCGTACAGACAGACAGACAGACGGTGCTTATATATAAAGATATTATAATGTATAACTTACATTATCTATGCACATGTATTCTAAATTTGTGTCTTCTGGGTTGCAAAATCGAAAATTTAATTTGTCAAATATATATTCATTCAATGTATCAATAATCTGTGTTCCTTCTGTTTCGTTCCAGTGATTTTCGTTAATATAATTGTTTTTCCAATAAGACAAAGTTTCAGCAGACGTCCCGAATATCGAATGCTCGGGATGTTTTTCTTTGAGGTAATTCTGTACCTCTAATGCGATATTATTTAGCGATGCTTGTATGTCCGGATAAGATACATTCTTTCTGAGTTGAATAGATTGGGCCGCAAAAGTAGCACCCCATTCCAAAACCTGCTCCCTCTCAGGTAGTTGTAGAAACTCATCCCATTCTTTCCTTAGAGAATGTATCTTTATTTTGTCTAATATTTTTTCATAACAATATCTTTCGGTTAAATCGCAACCAGTTCTCCTGAAAAATGTATGTATTAACAATAAGAACATTAATCTATATAGAAGTTAATAACATTCTAACTTATATTGAGGATTTTACCGTGGAGATTGTGTAAGCGAGTTTTCAATCTCATCAATGAAAACCAAATATTTCATGAAATTGTCAGGTTCATTAACTATGGTAAATATAAAAACACAATTTATCTTACGATCATAAATTATATCTTTAAAAGATATTTTATTATCGATTGAGTTAAAGTAATCACGATTTGTATATCTGATAGCAGACATGTAATTTCGTAATAGTGTCACAATATTTATGCTCATTTCTATAAAATTTGAATTTTTCTTAAAATTCTTTCCTTTCTGTTCATATTCTTCAGATTTTTTCTGTTTATTTATCTTAAACAAATTGTCATTATATTTCTTTGCAGAGGACCATCTAAAATTGGAACAAAAAATAATTTAAGTAAAAATTATACTAAACAATGTTATTGCATCAGTAATGGCATTTCAGAACAATATATTTTTAAAATGCATGTCTTTTTATTTAACAATTTTTTTATATTTTTGAACAGTATAGTTCAACAAATTTATTAATCAATTTGTTAATAAAATTATAAATAAAATAGATAAATTAATAGAATTAAAATAATAAAATATAATGCATAATTACATAAAAAAATATTTGTAACATATCTAATTTTATATATATATATATATATATATATATATATATATATATATATATATATAATTTACGTATTATTGTTTTTTTATGCATATTATAATATTATATATTATATTACATTTATACGTTTTATTATTTTATATATATGTTACATTTATACGTTATATTATGTATATTATGTATTATATTATAAATTATAGATTTTCTCTTAGATCATATAACATGGATATGAAAATGGGTTAACGAGAGTTAGGGTGTAGAACTGAGGATATTAGCAATTATTTTCAAAAAAATCTTTCAGTAGAAAATATTTAATTTTACTATTTAATTGTATTCGTAAATTTACTATCATTAAAAACTATATAATATGAACAATGGAAGAAAATTCTTTGAATATTTAATTGCTCACATGCATTCGAATTTCTGTGTTTTGTCTCTCAGTAATCCCTTATTCGTTTTTATTTTATTTAATAGAGGTCTTTTATATGATTGTTATATTATATTATATTTGCATTATTTTTTTATGTAGTTAATGTTTTAAAATATGTTTCTTGCAACAGCGATATATTGTACGATAGTCCAAAGAAAAAAAAATTACGAAACATTTATAAACAAAGTAAAATACTTACCTCTGACAAAATTTTTTTTCCATAAACGTGTCATCTTTGGCTGCGTAACGAAATTGTTCGCACGTACATCTAAAGTTAATAATATCTTCAATAGTAATATCTTTATAGCTGAGAATTATACTTATCATTTCCCCAGGTAAGTACTGTATCGTAGTCATTACAAATAGAATTTAGTTAAACACGAGAAAATAATAAATGCAAATAATTGCAAAAGTTATTTGCGTAATTAATTTTTGTTTATAAAATCACACGAGAATCTACTGCGATATTTGTTCGTGAAGGGAATAAATACGTGTTATACACTGCAGACGTCTTTCATACTCTGACTGTACCTTATTTCTGAAATCTCTACCTGCGAAACTAAAGGCCATGTATTTCTCCCCACTACGCTAATCACGTGACTGGTCCCAAAAGGCGTACAAAAGAAAATTTAGACCCTAAGAAACCTATTTCTATTTTATATATATATATATATATATATATATATATATATAGCTTTGAAATGAGAGAAGATATATAGGATTTCAATAGTGATAAATGGTCTTTACAGATCTTAAGGCAGAAAGATATTTTTTTGTAAATCAGGCAACGCTAGTCCAATGGAATATTTGTTGCTTTACTTGCTATGTTGAAAGAATAGCATTAGAAGATTGCTGTTATAATTATATTATATTATATTTATCGTTCAACGAATATCGTTCAATATTCCATAAGAATAGTAAAATTTTTAAATAAATAATACAGAAATTTTTACATATATACATATAAAGTTTACTACAATTTATAATGTTACAGAAACTGCGTATGTCTAAAAGCGCTTTTTTCAATAAAAGTGTTTATTTGTGTGAAAAGCGAAAAATTATTTTCATCAATAACCAGAAGGAAAATTATCGAATGCAATAATCTTCTGTTACAAAATATTAACAGAAGTTTGCATAAATCGATTTTGTTTACTATTTTGCTTATCATTTCCATCATTTATATTTTTCAATTGTGCATGTACTCAATGCTTCATTCGGTTTGATTAGAATTTGGATATTTATTTGTTTAAATCGAAGCTGTATTATATTCAATATATAATGATCATTAATTTTTGAAAAAGAATTTTGATTGTGTATTGTGCATATAATAATAAACACGTACAAACAATAAGCTTCATTCTGTTTTTTCATTGTTATTATAACGATAAATTATTGCATCTTTTTATAAATTTACTTTTTCAACCTTGAACTACATAATTCTGGTTTCTCGTTTATCGATGTGTCTATGTATATAATCTAATCTCTTGTGTACTTAAATAATGTGCATTGTTGGTAGCTGATTTCAGCATTTATATCTAATCGAAATCTGCCTATATTGTTCTAATAATAGATACGATAAAATTTTCAAATACATAATTTTGATTCTTCTTTCGTTATTAGTTCTATTCATATGTTTACTTTATGTTAATGATAATGAACTATACTACACTTAATTCAAACGAATCGATTCCAGCGTTTTATGTTGGACAAATAAAATAGTTTGTATTTATTGTAGAAATAGAATCACACACATACTTTTGTACTGATATAACAAAAAGGTTTATTAGATAACATATTATTGCTTTTGTCGAAAGGAATACAAAGTTCATGATATATGTATATGTATAATAGATTAAATAGATCAATTTATAAGTGAAAAAACGGAGAAATCAATTAAAATCCATAAAAGATATATACCTTTAATTTTTTTATTTTCAAAAACACATTTTAAGATGACATGTTGATTACATTAGTGTAACCCAGAAGTTCCGTGATAGTACTGGCAAGTTTGAAGGAAACGTTCTTCATCAAAAGCCGACTTTTGATCCCGGCGTTTTGTAGCGCCAAATGATATATAGATCAGCATAAAACTGCCGGAACAGAACATCTTTTGGTCAATTATTTCTCACAATTTTTTTTTTTAATGAATTGCCTTATTTACTCTGATCGATCTGAGATATATCAGAGAAATTGTGTATTGGTTCAAATATTAATCTTTCGTAAATTTAGATGTATAGTAAGCTATATAATTCAATTTGTATAATATTTATTAGATTATATCTTTTTATGTGAGGTTTTAATATTATCTTGTATCGTGTACATAATTATATTTTTTTAATTACACAGTAATAGCATGATTCATCTTCAAAATAATTAAAGATCAGCTGATGGAATGTGTGGGTTGTAAAATTAAATGCGTTCACCTTTGAATTCTCACCATCCAGAGGTACATCGGAAAATTCTGAGCTCACTTCGGTACAGGATACTGTCATCGTTCGCGAGGGAGTCACCAGAAGAGTCAGGTTCGTTCGCTACGAAGAAGGAAAAAATAGGATATTCTGATAAAAGTCTGGAAAATCTGTTTATTTTTCGTTTTCATTCTATGTATCCTGGCGCAACAATAATTGCCCTTACGAAAAAGAACTACTGCCGATTACACATAAATATTACTAATAATTACATGGGAATATCGCTGGATATCACAGGAAATATTATTGGGTATTACAAAAATATTACTGGATATTACAAGAAATATTACAGGATATCACAGAAAATATTATTGACAATTACATAGAATGTCAATAATTATTTCGTACCACTGCCGAAATATATTACTGCCAAAATATATTATTGCCAAAATATTACTGCCTAAATAAAAGAGGCTTTTTGGAATAATTTCAGTAGAGTTACTGATAAGACAATATTTTAATAATGATTTCCAGTTAATTTTAAAAGATAATTAATAGACACAACGACCAAAATATATTATTACTTTTTTTTCATCATTGAAATAATAGTAAATATATATATTGGTGATGTGTCCAATAACTTTCGTTTTAAAATTAACTGAAAATTATATTACTAAAATATTGTTGCTTTATCAGTAACTACTGAAATTATCCCAAAAAACTTCTCCTATAAAATCTTATATGTTACTTCAATATACATTAAACACGTATATAATAAAATAATAGCTATTTATTGCATACAATTTTATATATATAATATATATATACAAATATATATTAGGTATATTTTTTATTTATTAAACTCAGAAATTTTTGCAAACTTTAATATACTCAGAAATATTGCATACTTATACTCAGAAAACTTGAAAAAAACGAAAAGTATTCTTTGCATTATTGCATTTGCTACGAACAAAAAACTTAATTAAAATATTTTAAAAATTAAAAAAAAACTTAAAAAAGTCACATGTTTTGCACTTTGCATTTGCTGCAAACGAATTTTTAAAGAAAGTTAACAATATTTTTTTGCGTTATTACATTTGCTGCGAACAGCAGCTCGAAATAATTTTTCATTGTCCCGAGTCTTTCCTCCAAACCGTTCGTATATGTACGCTGTAAAAAAATTAGATTTGATGTAGATATCTTGAAAACACCGATTACAATATTTAATAATTCTCATTTATTTTATGTTATTATTTATTTTACCTGCAACATCTGCTACATGTGTAGGATCAAGCTGTTGTGTCGATGCTTTTGGGCAGTTTTTTCCTTTATTCGCATTAGCCTGCTTCCCTGTTAAGCTGCTTTCTCGCAGTTCCTCGCGATCGAACACTAATCCAAGTAATTCGCTTGCCATCATTGATAGGCCGTCTTTGTCATTCATTTTTTCCAATTGTTGATTGCTTAAAAACCGATCTCCAAAATATTTTCCATTTTCCTGTAAATTAAACAGAGAATTCTTTTAAAAATATATTACCATAGAGTACCATAAAATTACAAATTATTGTCTAATTTATTGAGTAAAATATTATGAATATATTATTAACCTTTAATTTGTTCTCATTACTACTGATCGTCATCAGTTGTCGTTTCTCGTCACGTTTTGTTTCAACGGTTTTAAGTACACGATTTTTCTGAAAAATGTAATTTATAAGTTATTCTGAATTGTAACTGAGTCATTTTTCATGATAGTTTATTATTAAATATTAAATTAGTGTGTATAAGTATAAAAGTGTATATTTTGCTTTATAACTATAATCAACTTTGAATTCTTTTGTATTGGCCTTTTTAAAAACAAGATAAATTTAATATTACATTATAATATTAAATAATAAACTATCATAAATATTTATAAATAAATAAATATATATATGTATTGTGAATGAAATTTTACCATTTCATTGTCATCCTGTGGAACAATCGTTTTATTTTTATAAGGTACTCTAAAAACTGCGTAATCATCGTTCAATGAGTCTTCATTTATTGGCGGATCAAATGAATCTATGAAGCCGTCAAAGACAATTTTTTGGGCATTATCTTCGACTCTCTCTTTATGTAAATTGTCTACATTCTGTAAAAGAAAAAATGTTTTACAAAATATCTATTTCTATTTTCTTTTGTTTAGTGAGCTGAAAATGCAGGTGTATATTCAACTTATTTTAAACTTTTTTTAAAAACTTATTTACCTGTTTTTTTGTTTCCCGTTCATTAACTTTTAAAAGTCTTAAAATTGTCGTCGTCATGTCTTTTATGTCTTTTAAATCTAAAAACAAAAATATATACATATTGATATATAATTTTTAATAAAAATCTTATATTATTTTTACATTTGTGAAAAAAAAATAAATCTAAACCTTTTGCGCTAGCTATTTTTATTTCTTTATTTTCTTCTTTTAATTTTAAATTTTCGGCTTCCAACGCTCTATTTTTCTTTCTCAAAGATACCGTTTCTTCTGTAAATTTTATTTTATTGTTATGTGATGTTGATAGAGTTCTCATTGATATTGCACAATCATCATCTGATGACGAAGTCGAATCCGAATCTGCACGAGTCACCTATAGATATGTTGGAATTATTACAGTAAAAACATCTTTTATTTCTCAGTAATAAAAGTAATGCACTTTTTCAATAAATAAATAAATAAATAAATAAATAATAATAATAATATATATATATATATATATATATATAGATTCTTACACTTTGTGCCTCTGATTGTGATTGATCCTTTTTTTTAATTTTTTCCAGTATATTTCCCGCCACTTTTTTTGCAGCACTGGTTCGACGTTTATTTGTATCCTAGCAAACAAAAATACAAGACATATTAGTGACATTATTTTTAAAAATGTATATATTTACTGAATTATCTATTATATAACAATTAGTATAAAGTGTTTATGTGTTTAAGAACAAGTTCGTAAAATTTGTTCTCAAACACATAAAAACAGATTTTTATACTAATTGTTATATATATATATATATATATATATATATATATATACATATATACATAATAGATAAAAGTAATGAAAAGAATTGAAAGTATAATATGTAAAAAATCAAGCTATAATTAAGACATAAAAGTAAGACATTAATTAAATCAATTCTTAACATGATCAAAAAACATCAGAAATTAAAGAATTCACATCGCATATATCTTAAGTCTACAGTATTTTATAAATACTATTTTATTAATGTCTTACTTGTATGTGTTAATTGCAGCTTGAAAATTTTTTCATTTACAGCGCATGCATGTTAAGTCTACAGTATTTACATAATACTGTAGACTTAACATGCATGCGCTGTAAATTTTCTAATTTTTGATGTCTTTTGTTCACGTTAAGAATTGACTTTATTAATGTCTTACTTTTATCTTTTACGGCTTGAAATTTTTAATTTTTTTCATACCTTTAATTCTTTCTTTTTATCATCCTCTTCACTACTACTGCTGCCTTTCTTCTTAGCAGCATACTTCTTCCTATCTTCCTTCATTGGATTTGGCTCATCATATTTAAGATAATTTTTAAGCTGCGTGTTCATGCTTGTCCAATCTGTGAATATATAAATGTAGATATTTATAATTTTACAAATTTACAAGTATCCTAATTAAATAATATTTGTCACTGCCATATATGCAGTAAAGTAAATATAATAAAATTTTTTATTTAAAAACTATACTCATATTAATAACCTCCAAATCCTAAAATGGACACGATGTGCGGAGTCCACTTGCAATTAAGAAATTTTTTCTTCATTTTTGCATTCAGTGGACCAACGATGCAATTCGCCGGCCAACGAATAACTACATGTTCACCGCTTTTTATAAGTGCATTTACACGTTCTTCTTCTTTCACTGTTGTTAGCCATGCGAAATATCCAACGGCTATATTTCCGTTCTCGTTAGGAAACTCTACGAGAATACACTTTTCATCGTTCAACTCCTCTGTGTCATTCACCTCCATTATCCGATAAATACTATAATTATCTATACTTTCCAAATTCCTCCGAATTCCTTGTTAGCACGATCGTATCGCGAGTATGATTCTTTCTGGTTTATCGCGTTATCCTTATGCGCGTACGCATGCGTTCCACAACGCATGCTCAACGCGCAACAGTTTGCATATCACCTCGTTATCACGTGGCTCTATGTTTTTGTATACATTACATCGATGGTTTTGAAACGAAGTATTGAGAATAATGAAACGAGGCCCTTATAAAGAACATTTGAAAAGGACTGGCGACCTTCCTCTATCGACAGACTATTCTCGAAAGAAAAGACGAGTTGGTGTTGGTGAATGTAGTACGGGCAAGAGAACGACATACAATGAAGAGGTTATGTCCCCTGATGCACGTGTAAGTACATAATAAATAATTATAAATTTGCATTTTCTAAAATATAATTGTAATATTTGATTTACTTACATGAATTTTGAAGTTATAATTTTATTGACATATGTTTTTCTTTATATGTTAAGTATTTGCAATTTGTATATATATGTATTTTGACACATGAATATTATGTGTAGAATGGACTACCGTTTGGTGATCTGCATGAAAATGAAGATTATGTAAATCAACAGGAACTACTAGACCATTTATGTATTGCAAATCTTGATAATATTGATGATAGTAATTCATCGGTTCAAGAAATTGATGACAGTGACCAGCAAAGTGATACAAGCATAAGCGATGATAATAATGATTATGACAGTATTGAAGAGCACAAATCATCAAGTGTTAGCGATTTCAATGAAGGCTCCGAGAATTTCGAATCAGATCAGGATGAAGAAAATTTTGAAGATGAAAATATTAATGTTGAAAAGCGTTGTCCCAATCATGACGTACAGGTAAACAAATAAATTAAAGTTATTATTACGCATACAATATTTTTAATAATATTTAAAAAATATTACAGTGCCGACAAGTTTTATATGAGGGCTGCGATTTAACAAAAGAAGAAAGTGTACTTCTAATAATGAGTGTAGCCTTACGTCATTATTTCACTGATGCAGCATTACAATCTTTCATCCAAACCATTGATTGTCATCTTCCTCGCACATGTCACGGTTCGAAATATCTATTTTGTAAATCTGTACCAAAGCAGACTTATCATGTATATTACTTTTGTCCACAATGTATACTTATTTTACATGTTGACAATGACTGCATTACTGTAAAATGCGATAATTGTTCTGAGCAGTATAACCCATCACAGCTCAAAAAAGATGGAAAATTTTTTATATATATACCGCTGAAAGAGCAACTAATCGAGTTAGTTAATTCTAAGGTTTTTATGCAATTTCGACAGGAAAACGAAAAGGAAAGTGACGTTATCAATGGTAAAGTGTACCGTAAACTGAAAAGAAAAAATATTATAGGGGAAAATGACATTACTATTCAATGGAATACAGATGGCGTACAACTTTTTAATTCTTCCCTATCTTCTTTATGGCCAATTTTGGTAACAATTAATGAATTGCCTTATCGTATTCGAAAACAACAAATATTGCTAACTGGTTTATGGTTCCAATCAAGTAAACCTCCAATGAATGTTTTTCTCCAACCTTTTCTTGAAGAACTGATAGATTTACATTTTAATGGCTTTGAAAGCACGACATTCATTTACCAAGAACCAATTCTTATAAAAGTCCATACATTGCTTGCTCCGGTTGATTCTGTTGCCAGATCAGCCATTCAGGGTATAAAGCAGTATAATGGAAAGTATGGGTGCCCATATTGTTATCATAAAGGAAAACAAATTTGTATAGAACAAAATAGGCGAAAACGAGTATACTGTGGCAATATATGTACTTTACGTAAACAGAGCCATTACGTGCGTCATGCTGAAAAAAGTCAAGAAAAAAATAACCAGTTAAGGGCGTCAAATGGCCATCAATTGTTACACTTATACCACTGTTTAACGTCATTTCATCATTTCCGCCGGAATATTTGCACAGCCTGGCAGAAGGTGTAATTAAACAATTTTTGATGGCATGGTTTGATTCTAGCAATCGTGAGAAAGATTGGTCCTTACGTAAGCACGAAGTGCTCTTTGATAAAAGATTAATGAGCATGAAACCTACCTCCGAAATAACTAGAACACCTCAATCAATAACACAACGGAGATTGTGGAAAGGTGCAGAATACAAAAATTTTGCTTTATATTATTCTCTCATATGTTTAAAAGGGTTAATGCCAAATAAATATGTACAGCATTGGTTGTTACTAGTTTACAGTATGCATGTTTTTCTAAGTACAACAATATCTCCTAATAATTTTATCATAGCTACGTTTGCGCTCCAAAAATTTGTACTTGATACTGAAAAATTGTATGGAGCAATGTTTATGAACTACAATATACACTTGATGTTACATATTCCAAAAGCTGTAAAACAATTTGGCGCTTTGTGGGCATGGTCAACTTTTCCGTATGAAGATTTTAATCATACTATACAATCACTTTTTAACGGCACTCAATATATTCCGGAACAAATCTGCAAATTTTATTCTCGTATAAGATACGTAAAACAAAGTTCAGTTTTTGATCAGCCTAATTGTAGTAAAAAAGGAAAGGATCTTTTTGATTCTATTATAAAAGAATGTCGAATTAAAAGATGCATGGAATATGGAAATTCTTTGCGAGCATTTGGTTCTGCAATTATCATAGAGTTATCATTAATAGAAAAAATAACTGTCAAACAATTTTTGGGAGAATCAGTTAAAAACAAAGCACTAGCTTATCAGCGATTTATATACCAAAATATTCTCTATCATGGTTCCAATTGTACTCAACTAAAAAAAAGATGTAACAGTACAATTTTAACTACAGATAGATCGTTATTAGATATTCAATATCTATGTATAGCAGAAACATCAGCAGGCATAAAAAAACAATTGTTAATTTGTAAGGTATTGCAAACACTGCGTGGTGATGAAATATGTAAAAATAGGAATATAACGTCAAATCTTTTCTCTTACGTTATAGAAAAAACAGACATTATTAAATGTGTATTTCCTTCTGCGATTAGAAAGAAATGTATTAATATTCCTGTTTATTCCACAAACAATATTAATTATGATAATAATAAGCGATGCATAATACCTCTTGTAAATAATATAGAAACTGATTGAATTATATAAATAATAAGAATTATGAAATAAGTTTATAATGAAAAATGTAAATGTAAAAAACATATGTAAAAGTAAAAATGTAAAAAAATGTAAATTTAAAAATCTATACATGTAAAGCAATAATTGTTTTAACATTTGTATTAAAAGTCTTTTCTTCCAAATAAAAAATAACGTTGATAGTATGTAACTTATTGTACGTTATTCACTTTGTGACATTGTAAATTTTAACATTGTAAAAAATTTTAACATTGTAAAAAATTATTTATTGCAGAAAATATGGAACATTAATTTTTAAATATTTTAGACATTAAAAAACGTTCAATAAAATCTTTCGTAAATAATTAAAATAAATAAAAGCAAAAACTTATTAAATATATAAATAATAATTTATACTATATATTTATAAAACATTTATTTTTTAATTAAATTTACATTATTCATATATAAAAACACCTAATATTATTTGTATCTTTGCAAAAATATTTTGCTGCTTTATTTGAAAGAAATATTTAAACCTTCTAGCATAACAAAATTTTAAAGTTTTTATATTTGCAATAACATTTTCAATATTTCTGCTTATATTATATAATAGAATTAATCATGAGCGACATCCAGTAATATTTGCGTGTAATTTGTACCCTCAGTAGTTATTACATATGCAGTGATCTTTCTAGTGATACCCAACAGGCGAGTAATATTCGTCTGTATTCCGTTGCTAGTAATTATTATAGAGGCAATAATATTCGTCTTGATAATTACAGAGCCATCAGTAATAATCACACAGCCGCGTGTAATAATCACACGGCCGGCAATAGTTCCTTTTCGTAAGGAGGGCACAGCAAAAATGCAATAATTTCTTTGCGTTATGTGGAGCTGTCCCTGTACTTGGAAGTAGTAATTACGTTTTGAAATTTATATATGTATATATATAGATATATATATATATTAATTTCAATATATACATATATATAAATTATTATTTATCTATTACATATACGATACACCTTTTATTCAAATAATAGAAAAAAACAAAGAATGAATAAAATTTATTCATTTCATTTTTATTTGTTTTTATAAAATTTTTATTCAAAATAATATATTAGCAAAATCATTTATTGCGACTTAAAATCATAATATTACGCTAATCGATGTACAGCATTCATCTTATAAGATTTCCATGTGTTACTACCTCACAATACTATTATAAATAAATGTGAAATTTAATTTGCATTACTTTTATATTTTCATATATAATGAGCAGATGTAAAATATTTCTCATTCGTGTGCGTAATATATTGGTTTTTGTATTTATACTGATTTTACACATATCAAATGCAAGAGAGACAAAGATAGAATGATACTCTCTCCTTGTCAAGCTGTCAGTATGTTACCACGAAAATTTCCCCATGAGTATAGATCTAGTGAGATTTGTTCATCCCAAATATTACATAAAAAGAAGTTACGTAGCTTCGTGAAATATTTTTTAATATATTCTTTATATAATAAAGCAGGGAGACAAAGAGTCAAATTTTGCATTATTGCTCTTAAAAATTTATAATAAATTAAATGCGATCTCGTGGCTAACCCAACCTTACCCGCTGCTAGCTGCGCATCTCCCCAAGTTATATTATGAATTTTATATTTATCTTTTTTCCAAAAAATCGATCTTTGTCTCCCTGCGGACAATCCTACTGATTAAGAATATCGTAAATTTAATAAGATTCATTAAGTATTTTGGCTAATATATGGGATGAACGAATCCGTAATTCCCGGTCGGCCGATAGGCGTCTCCACCATGTCGCCTGTCGACCCTTAAGGGTCGACAGGTCGGCCGGCCAAACTCCGAATTGATGTTGGAGACCTCGCGCGGTGACAACGCGAAACTTCGATTTTAGTGTTGCCAACGCCGAGAAACCAATTCTCGGGTTTTATGTAGTGGTGCATGTCTGTACACGTACATACACCACTGCATCGCTCACGCGGACGCACGTAAGAGAGACAAGGACCGATAATCACGTGTTCTCCTTGTTCCTCTACCGTGCCGGTATACGCGAGATGCCGCCTAAAAATGCTTTCTGGCCTTCCGTAGCAGAAAGCAGTAACGTAGCAAGACTAATAAGCACCCATTTTTGTACATTTTATATATGCTTATGCACATATGTGGATATATTATTTATATATAAATATATATATATATAAAATGTACTAATTTACTCTCAATTATATGCTACTGTTATTATTTATCATTAGACAATTATAAAACAGAGGTTATAGATTTGGTCTGACTACACTGGCCTCAAATTAAAGTTGTATATATATTTAATTTAACGATTCGACCATACGGGATGTGGTCCTTTTCAAAAATACAGATTGGAATATCAGAGAGTTACAGCATTTCGTCTTTAAGATGTAAGCGCAAATTATGATTCGGAGAGATTTAACTTGTCAAATAATAAAATATAAAATAAATTATAAAACATATACATATATAATTTGTAGTGCTATATATATATATATATGTTTTATAATTGTCTAATGATAAATAATAACAGTAGCATAATTGAAAGTAAATTAGTCTACAATGTTAGACACGGGTACTTGTTAGATTTGATAATTTATTGCTTATACTTTTTCGAGAGACAAGAATAAGAGAACGAATATAAATTATTATTAGCTTGTATAGCAATCATAGATTGACGAATATGCGTTGGTTATTCTTGATTTCTTTTCTATTATTGATGTTATTGTATAATTTGCTCCATAAATACTTATAACATAAAAGAACTTATGTCGAGTAATATTGATCAATGCAAAGGATGTTCAGTATGTATCACCCAGTAAATTATTAGAGTTCAAATATATCAATATCAATTTTTTAATAATATATTGGAATACAGAGAAATGATAAAAAAATATATTTCGGCAATAAAAATGTTATAAATATATTGAAAATATTTTTACTACACGCGCGCGCGCACACACACACACACACACACACCCATATACACACTATATAAATGCAAAATAATACAGAAAATAAATTTTTAATAAAAATCAACATACCAGCTATTTGTGTGTGCATATGTAGCTGCAAGCATGCAACGGATTTATTACTTGATAAATTTATTTACGGACTTATTTTGCATTTATATATATATATATATATAGTGTATGTAATTGTAAAAATGATTAAAATATTTTCAATATTTAAAAATTTTCAAGTTTATCGCCTTATATTTCTATAATTTTTTTATATTCTAATATATTGTAAAAAAATTGATATTCGATATATTTGAACTCAAGTTTTTTACGTGATTGAATATTATTGCATTGAGCCATCATACGTTACTCGTAAGTTCTTTTACGTTATAATAGTATTTATGTAGCAGAGAGAAAGAGATAAGAGAGAGATTATACAATATAACTTCAATAATCGAAAAAAATCACGATAACGCTATTGTCATATCTATGTGTGTGCATATATATAAACTTATATATTATATATTTTATAAATAAGTAAAATATTATGCAGACAATGTATACAATATAAAATGTTCAGTTTGTGCTATGCTTCAATCAATAACACTGGTCGACAAAAAATGACTTTTTTCAGGTTCGAAGATTTTCAAAGCGTATTTTTGTAGATTTTTTTCATGTTGATTACAAATTCGGCCGCAAAAATTGCGTATCACGTCACGTTTTTTAGATATCTTGATCTAAAGATGCAAAAAAGGGCATTTTAGATACTTTTCCGTAAAATATATAGCTTTAAATTGGGATGTGATAAAAAATGCTACGACGGCTCAAAATAAAACTTCTTGTAGTTTATGTAAAAAATATATAAAAGGTCGAACCTATAAACAGTTTATTGAAAAAACTAAATTAAAAAATTGAAAATATTTTTCGCACGTTTCCTTATACTACTAATACAAAGTCTTTAGAGGTTCGATAGAATGGTTCACTTTTTTCACAGATATTAATGTAAAAATTTCTTCACTGATAAATAATGAATGTAAAATCAGATTTTTAAAATTAAGAAAGGCGGATTACAATTTTAAAGATTAAAGATTAATTAATTTAAAGATTATAAATTGAAAAAGAATATTTAAAAAAATATTCTTTTTCTCTATTAATCTTAAAAAAATATTTTTTAATATTTTTATATATTAAAATATACTATCTATATATATTATTATATACAAATAATTGTTGATTATTATATTGCATTATTAATTAATTGAAGTTAGAGCAACATGGCAGCAGCGTTTTTTTTTACGTGGGGGAAACCTTCAAAAGGCACCCCGGTTTATTAAAATAAATATCTTTTATTTTATCCATGTTTATTTATTTAATGAATATAAAATATAATAAATATAAATGTGTGTGTGTGTGTGTGTATACAAAAATGTTGATTATCTCACATTATGTGTTTCAAATTATTATGATTTATTAAATATTTGTAAATAAATCTATATAAATTTTTAATATAAATATTTAATTAAATATTTATATAGATTTATTTACAAATATATAAATCATAATAATTTGAAACACATTATGTGAAATAATCTACATTTTTGTAAACACACACACACACCCACACACACATATGTAAAAGAACAAGAATAGCAATAATTCTTGCCTAACATTATCTTTCAATTATCGTTTCGTGTACGCAATATATGTATTTCGCATTATGCATCTGTAACAAATTATATCGAATGATTTATTATTTGCATATTAATTTGCATATTATCTACCCAGACAGCACCAAGTCTAAAATTGACGCATAAGATAGCATTAAGAAATCTTTAAGACAGCAATCTTATGATATGATATCAAAAAGACATTTTAAAGATATCTTACGCGCCAATTTTGGACTTGGTGTTGTTTGGGTATATAAATAAAATATGTACACAAATAAAATAATATTTGCATAAATATTATTTTATTTGTACATATTTTATTTACATAGATTATATGCAAATATTTAAATAAATCATTCGATAATTTATTACACATTTTATTTATTATATAGATTTATATAGATTATATGCAAATATTTAAATAAATCATTCGATTATTTGTTACAGATGCATAATGTGAAATATATATTGCGTACACGATAATTGGAAGATAATGTTAGGCAAGAATTATTGCTATTCTTATTGTTCTTTTACATATAATATACATATACAGAGAAACAATGATAATACGAAAACCGGTTCTTGCTGATATCTCCCAATAATCGCATTCGTTCAACGCATTAGTGTTTGTGTCTACATGGATGTTACTACATATGCGATGTAAGAGAGACAAGGACAGAATGATAGTCTCTCCTTGTCAAGCTGTTAGCTGTCAGTATGTTACCACGGAAATTTCCCCTGCTCCTTATGAATCTAGTGAGAATCTTATCGTCCAGATATTTCATAAAATAAGTGACATAACTTCGTGAATTTTTTTTTAATATATTCTTTATATAATAAAGCAGTCCTCTAAAAGGCCGGATTTTACATTTTCGCTCTTAAAAATTTATAATAAATAAAATACGGACTCGCGGCTAACCCAACCTTACCCGTTCCTAGCTGTGCATTCCCCCAAGTTTATTAAAAATTTTTATTTTTATCTTTTTTTCATAAAATAGCTCTTTAGAGGACTACAAATGAGCTTACTGATTAAGAATATCCTAAATTTAATAAGATTCATTCAATATTTTCGCTAATATCTGGAAAATAAGAATCCGTAATTCCCGGCCGGCCGATAGGCGTCTCCACCATGTCGCCTGCCGACCCTTAAGGCGATGCCGAAGCGTTGGCCGAACTCCGACGGGTTAGCGTCCTCATTTGAGTGGAACTAAAATTGTCGATAATTACCGACAATTTTAATTTTGCTATTATCGACACTAATATATTATATATACGTCAAAAAGCCATTTTAGTATGTTCAACATATTGAAATCAGACAACATAATATATTTTTATTGTCGAATTATCTCGCACACGCATCTAAGCGTGTCAATGACAGTAAAACATACATATATAAATGTGTCTCTTTATGACATAGTTGAACACAATTTCAATATTGCTCTTTTATATATTTTGATGATATATGCATATTTTCATGTATTCTTCAAAGGAAATATACAATCTACCATATATATATATATATATATATATATATACAAGGTGGTTCAAAAGTCCGGCAACGGTCAATTATGTTCAAGAAATAGTGGTCTTATGAATAAAATATAAAAATTGCAGGGTTCAACACGGGAAAAATTTTTTATATATAATTATATCTAAATAATTATATAATTATACATAATTATATGTGAAATATGTTCATTTTATATATAATTAAATTTATTTATATATAAATTATGAAGTTCATGTATAATCTTATGTTAAGTTATATATGAAACATTATATATATTTATATATGTGAATACTTATTTATTATATATATATCCTAAAAAAATCATAAAAATGAAAAGGTCAGGCCATGTTGAAAAGAAGGTACTCAAAAATTTAAACCTTTAAAAATTTAAACGATCTAATAATAAATTATCACGAAAAGTAACTGATATGTTATTCAAGGTGCCAGTTCAAAGTGAACATACGTAAAGTGTATATTATCTAAATTTAGTAATAATATATTACCATGAAAAGTAACTGATATGTTATTCAAGGTGCCAGTTCAAAGTGTGAACATACGTAAAGTGTATATTATCTAAATTTAGTAATAATATATTACCATGAAAAGTAACTGTGATATTTTATTCAAGGTGCAAGTTCACATTGAACATACATACATATAAGTAAAACTGATTACAATTTGATTCTAGAAAATAAGTGCGATATGTTATTCTTAGTGCACAAAATATAATAGTCGTTTATAGAGATTTGATTTGAAATTCATACTAGCCCGTACAATGAAAAATAATTGCTCGTAATTCCAGAGTACCAATTTGTTAATGACTCAGAAAAATAACATGGCGGCCTGCTCTCAAAAAACTATGATGTTTCTCGATGTCCATTTAGAAATACCATAATGTCGAAGCTCTTACAGAATAATTACTACAACATTTGAAGTACGAAAAGTATTACATTAGAAGAAGATTAGATTCGAATAAGGATTCAACGTATTTTTAATAGTTCTACACACAACGAAGTGAATATACAAAACTATATACAAATACCTTTTTCTTCTGTGTTTCTGAAGAAAATTGTAAGTCCAATGAAACCTTGCTATTCAAAACCTATTCTTCATGATCGCAAGACACTATTTTCTATTTAAAAGACGTCTGCTAAAATTTTAATAAATAGATATTATTTATGATAGAAATGAAGAATTTGTGCTTTACAGTATATGGATAGTACATGGTTATTTCAAACACTGAACCGATGCATACAAGAAAACTTTTCTCTGTCTGTTCAATAAATTACTGATAATGTTAAATCCCAATCACATATGCCACCTTGCCTAGGTTAATGATGGTCATTAACGGGAAATTTTACTAAAAAAAGATTGGAGATTTTTAATTTATACAATTTTCACAACTCTTATTTCAATTATTCATTCTATCCATCGAAAGTTTTTTGAAAGCAGGCCGCCATGTTATTTTTCTGAGTCATTAACAAATTGGTACTCTGGAATTACGAGCAATTATTTTTCATTGTACGGGCTAGTATGAATTTCAAATCAAATCTCTATAAACGACTATTATATTTTGTGCACTAAGAATAACATCGCACTTATTTTCTAGAATCAAATTGTAATCAGTTTTACTTATATGTATGTATGATCAATGTGAACTTGCACTTTGAATAAAATATCACAGTTACTTTTCATGGTAATATATTATTACTAAATTTAGATAATATACACTTTACGTATGTTCACACTTTGAACTGGCACCTTGAATAACATATCAGTTACTTTTCATGGTAATATATTATTACTAAATTTAGATAATATACACTTTACGTATGTTCACTTTGAACTGGCACCTTGAATAACATATCAGTTACTTTTCGTGATAATTTATTATTAGATCGTTTAAATTTTTAAAGGTTTAAATTTTTGAGTACCTTCTTTTGAACATGGCCTGACCTTTTCATTTTTATGATTTTTTTAAGATATCAGTTACTTTTTAAAGTACAAATATATAGAGCAGCTTTCTAGTAATTCAAGTATCACAAATATATGTATTTTCGATTCTTATCACATAACTTTGTATAAGTAACAATTTATGCAATACAGTTCAAAATAATTGAAATATATATGGTATATATGTACATATATAAAATATATAATTATATTATAGTATACATATATATTTTATTTAATCATATATGTAAATGTTTGTATAATTGTAATAACTTTTAACGATACATTGCACATTTATTTCAATTGCAACAGAATGAATTTATATTCTTGTATAAATATTGAAAATAAAGAATGGGCTCCTACATCGCCCATTTTCATGAGAACGCAACCATATATTTTTCTTCGTCTCTCCGATTTTAACACGACATATTTTCGATTCTTATCACATAACTTTGTATAAGTAACAATTTATGCAATACAGTTTAAAATAATTGAAATATATGGTATATATGTACATATATAAAATATATAATTATATTATAGTATACATATATATTTTATTTAATCATATATGTAAATGTTTGTATAATTGTAATAACTTTTAACGATACATTGCACATTTATTTCAATTGTAACAGAATGAATTTATATTCTTGTATAAATATTGAAAATAAAGAATGGGCCCCTCCATCGCCCATTCTCGTGAGAACGCATCCATATATTTTTCTTCGTCTCTCCGATTTTAACACGACATACATATTTCTGTCTGATAATTTTTTTCTTGATGATACTTTTTGAAATGTCATGAAGCCTAGGTCAAATAAGAAACTTATTGCACTCGTTTTAATGCAGCGCTTACAGCAGCTTTTATAAAGTGCCAGAGCAGCCGATATTTTATTTTGGCGCTTACAGCAACTTTTATACAGTACTAGAACAGTTGATGTTTTAATGTAGCGCTTACGGCAGCCTTTATACAGCGCCATTATTTAATCTGTTCTAAGAACAATATGTATGCCCCTTGTGCTCCTTTGGGCCATTTTTTCTTGAACACTTCCATATCATTAGAGTAATACCATTCCGATTTTGTGTCAGCTCTCAACATACACGTGTAGTGACCACGATTCATTTCTTCACCTTCGTGAAATATAGCGCTTATTACCTTGTACTTTTTTTTATTAATCGTGATATTACTCGTCGGCACGGCGATAGTCCGATTGTTGATAATTTTTTTAGAAGCACCGTTTACAAAAGTATATAAATTGAGCTGTATTACTACGACGGATAAAGTTGATTCGATTACGGTTTTCTTTTTCAACACGGTACCCTTACATTCGTTACAATTGCCGTTTATCGTTTCCCATTTAGAAAATTCTACATTAATCAAACTTTGTAGAGTGACACCTTTTTTCCTTTTTAATGTCAAATGTATAGGTAATATTAACAAACTACTGCTTTCCAGCTTAGTTACATTGTAATTACATTTGACATTCGAGCAACATGTTACGTGCTTTAATTCGAGTTCTAATACATCATTGATGTCGGAATACGTCGACATTAGAGCCGTAAAAAATTCCGAAACAACTTGTGTTCGTTCTTCGAAGCGTTTTCCGACAGATCTTCTAACCGCTTGAATGTTGCAATATTTACGTTCACCATACGCGCAGATGGCATCAGTCAATGCATTCGATGCTTTATTTTTCAGTATTTGTTGCCTAATACGTACGCAATGAAACGCACATTGTAATATTACATTAGCGTAACACGAAACAGCATCGTTATTGCAAAGACCATATATTTTCCACGTAACTATACTTTCTGGTTCCTCACAATCATAATTTTGCACATCATCAATGATATTAGGGATAGCCCATCGACGGTCGTACATTTTCACAACCTTTTTCTCGGACGGATTGATTTGTGGCAGTTCAGATTTGAATATAGATCTCAGTCGATTATATTCTACAATGGCTCTCGAGTTTGCTTTAACTGATGCTGGATTGAAATTTATCAAATGTAGACCTTCCAATTTACTTACTCGTGACAAACCTACATAGGCTTGACCATCACTGAATACAGTCGTTCCTAAATCCATCATTGCATTGTTACATGTAATTCCTTGACTTTTGTGTATAGTTATTCCATAACTGAGAGACAATGGAAATTGTTTCCGATGTACCACTAATTTGTGGAATACTTTAAATTTAATATCTACTTTGGTTATTGCGATTTCTTTGTTATCCGAAATAACTATTTTGATGGAATCAATACGATTGCCGTCAGCAGAGCGATTAACTGCAACTACATTGCCTATCGTTCCATTGACAAGTCCCAAAGTTACGTCAATGTTTCGTCGAATCATCACTTTAGCGCCAATTTTAATCGCTATTACTCTTTCAATGCCAGCTGTTTCAGACACTTTATCATCTTTGTCTTCCAAAATTTTATGCACCTTTTTTTTCATTGCTGGAGCACAGTCGACATCATCTTCTGCTATCAGTAGAATTTCATCGCTGTCGATTTTATCGAGCATTGCTGTGTTCAAAACCTTGCACAAATAACACGTGGGCAATAAACAAATTGTATCAATCGGTAATTGATTCATATAAGTGCAAAGTTCATTCAATCTTTCGTCGCAACTACTTTCTTTAAAATTGATTTTTCTAGACTGAAGAACATTGATGTCAGAATCCGTTACTAAACCTATTCGTATTCTAGAAAGTATATCACGATATGTATTGTCGCATCTTTGTTGCATATTAATCAAAAGTTTGTCGTACTCGCACAGTCTCCACAAATCACATCCACCCATGATACCTAAATACTTCTGAATCTCTGATCGAGACATTTTAACAAACGAAAATTGTGCTTTTACAAGAGAAAGCTGCAACAAGTCCCCAAACAGGAGAATGTGTTTTCTGCCAAAGAAACCATCATCTGTATCTGTCGTATCAAAGATTTCACATAATCGTAGATTGATAAACATAAATGTCACATTTGAAATCATGGATACTTCATCGATTATAAATAATTCGACATTCTTTAATTTGTCTCTCAAAGTTTTCAAGACCATGTCTGACAATTGCGTATATTTTGGTGTAGATTCATGACTAACGGGTAGTTGAAACATTCTATGGATTGTCAAGCCATCGATATTGAATGCTGCGATACCCGTGGGAGCAGATATGGCAGTCGTTTTTTCCAAATTTATTCTGATCCAATGTTTAATCGTTTCAATTAGAAAACTTTTCCCTGTACCACCCTCGCCACTTACGTACAGTCGCAGAATCTGATTCTTATCTTGTAAAACTTGGCATACTCCATCAAAGACTCTTTTCTGGTCTTCGTTCAATTGCGACATCATTAGCGATAAATCAATCAAGTCGTCAATCTTACCAAAATCTTCCAGATCTTTCATCGCGTCGTCAGCTTCTATCGGATTACAATCCAGTTCATCGTTATCGGATTTGTCTCTGTCTGCTGTTTTCAGATCATTTTCGCGCTTCTCGATTAATTCAGCAACGTTCTCAAAAGCTTTCTGTATTTCTTCGAGCCTTTCGTGATATTTCATTGCCTTCGTTAAAACAGACTCTGAATTCTTAAAGGCATCCGTGTAAGTCTCGAATGTACCTTTGAGTTCACTCAAATCTCTCCATGGTTTGAACAGAAGAAGCAGCGAGTAAAAGTATTTTTCGGGCTCAGTTTTTATATTAAATCGATAATGGTTAATTAAATAACCCTTTTTTCGTTTTTTTAAAAATAAACCCGATGCCAGTTTGTAACACTTGACTTCGTCATTATTTGGCATCTGTTTCGTAATTTCCCAGAATCTGGCAAAATCGTACAAATTCAATGATTCTAATTCCTGAGGTCTATTTGGATAGTAATCATCGACGAGTGACGAACAGTAAATATTCGTAGAATTTTCATCGAGAGCTTTAATTTTATTAAATGTTTTAACTTTTCTATTTTTCACCTCATTAACATCGATCTATTTGACCATGGTATCATTATCCGTACCGTACAAGGGATTCCCTAATAGTGTATCCGCAGCTTCTAAACCACCGTATTCTCTGTTATTAAATGAACGCATTGCAAAATTCCACAGTTTCGATGCCAAGGACTTATTCGAATCTATCACTTCAAAGTCTGTATCGCATTTTTCCGACTTTGTCGTGTATTTTGTTAAATATGAGTTTAAAAACTCTGATTTTTCTCTAATAAATTGTATGTCCATATTTCCCTCCCAGGCTAATTTGATAGCCGGATTGTAATCGTTTATAAACCTTTCCGACTCCTTGCGAGGAAGATCGTACAATCTGCTCTTACTGCGTAAATTTTTTCTACCGACTATCGAAGTGATAACGTCTCTTAAAACGAAATTCTCAGTAACCGGCCGAGGAAAATCGAACCGACACTTTCTGTATATATTAGTTTCCGTTTTTTTCGTACGCATGCAATACGAGTTATGTTTATGATTCTGATCACTTATTACCGTATCGTACAACGTTGGCGAAACATTTTCATCTGGAATTTCACACGTTACGTATTTTCGAAGTAAACGTAGCAACTTCTTCATCCGGCGATTTTTCCTATTACTGGAGCATCTTTTATTCAAATCATACAATGCATGTGCTGAATACCTCTACTTTGATATTCCAATCGCCAGAAGTAATGAATAACCTTTCCTATTGGATTATCGGACGAACAAATAAAATCAATCATGGCTTTGAATTTTATGCACATGAATCTAGAAGTACTTACAGGGTCGTATGCGACTAGTTCGCTGATGCCTAACTTCTCTTTATCGGGATTTATATCTCGTAAATATTCACCCAAATCGGACCATTTCCATTCACTAGGACTCAAAGTCAAAAACCACGTCGCTGGACCGTAATGCAAAGTCATGCATTTTACATTATTGGACGGTTGTCGCCAAAATTGATCCGTATTTCTCAATTTTGCGAAAATACTCATTAAATTCGATTCTAATTCGTAACCTTTCAATTCGTTCAAGTATCTACCAGCAGTGTATCTCTCTCGTGAGTTAGTAACCATCATCGTATAATAGATACCACTTTTCAACTGTCGGTAGTTAGCATCATTGAGAAGGAAAAACAGATACTGCAGATTCAACCTGAATCTACTATGTTTCGACATCAATCGTGTTCTAATAAATAAATATTCCGGCAATGCAAAGTTTCTATCTTTTCGTTGTTCATTGACACCATCAGGATATAAATCAGGGAAACACATGACATCCAGATATTTATAACGATTATCCATTGAAAATCTTCAATTTTCATCATTTGATAAAGCTTCAATGCAGATTCGTTATCGATTCTTTTCGCGTGTATTGGGTATATTGTATACTGATCGTTAATATCCGAATCTTCAGTGATTTGTGTGAGGAAAGCCCTACGTTTTAAAACGATTTGATCATTATTATTTTTGTTTTCCTGTACATTGTACAAATTCAATGCTGGTAATTTCTCAACCACCTCATTTATTTCGTCATTGTCGCTTTCGTCATCGACAATCCGATATTCTGTTTCCTGCAACTTATCATTTAATAGATCATCAGATGACGCCGGAAGACGAATTTTCGAGTAATGAGGATTATTTTCGTTCAACCATTATAAAGCCTTATACACTTTATTAATATCTACCAAATTTTCCCAAACCACTTTAGATTTCTTGGGTATACCTTGAACGAGAATTTGCAACTCGTGATTCAAATTTATAGGATCTTCCGGAGGACATACCTTATCCAATGTTTCTTGTAAAGGTAGAGGCAATGAATGTTCTGCCTTTTACTTTGCGGATCATTTGTCTATGCGGTATATGTTTGTTCGAAACATTGCCCATCAATTGCACTACTTGAAAGCTGCTAATTCTCTTGATAAACATTTTTTCGTAATCATTGAAATCTGACAAAACATCTGGTAATGGTTTTACCGCAAGATTATTCAAAATGCAAGTAGAAGGCAACACGCCTTTTTGAAATTTACCCAACAAAGCTTACAAACGAATTTAGTATTATTACTGTGTTCTGTTACGTTTGCTATCAAATCTTTCCAAAAAGGTCCGTCTATTGTTTTCCTCAGCTTCTCGAGCTTAGAAACGTCTCTTCTCAAGCATAATTTTTCGCAAGAGATGCAAGGGATACGTGGTAAATCCAACAATCGCTTTTTTATGACTTTAAATGCTTCGTAATTTTGCGAGAAAATCTTTTCCTCGTCCAAACAAACATCAGTTACATTTTTTGGATAAAATCTTGCTTTATTCTTAAAATCATTGGAAATTTCACCTAATTTATCCATATTGATGACTCTCAAAGATGAAAACAGTTGACAAAACTTATTATAATTGTCGATCAATTTGTAAACATTTCTTCGAATGTTCCTCACGAAAGGAAAATGAGGTGATAAAAGTGTTTATCGTTGCAATGTATGACTTGCAAAGATTCGGATTTGTATAGCATTCCGGAGGATGTCCTAATCTGCTACTCGTACGTGAAACGGAACAATTTTTTAGCTGCGCCTATGAATTTAACATTCATTATCTTTTTCAAAGTACTTTCTTCAAACAGTTCCAAAAATTTTACAAACTTTTCCATGGAAGTATCATTTATGTGGCATTTGTTCTCATCACAATGCCACATTTTTAACTTTTTACCATTGTTATCTATTAACGGCAAAACATTTATTACTCCGTGAGGAGAGGATTGTCTCATTATAAGTGGTTGCTCAAACTTTTTCTTTTGCTCGTAAGCAGTTTCATAAAAGTACGCTTCGGAAGACGAAGTATGTTTGGATAAGCCACAACGAGCAATTATTTTTCATTGTACGGGCTAGTATGAATTTCAAATCAAATCTCTATAAACGACTATTATATTTTGTGCACTAAGAATAACATATCGCACTTATTTTCTAGAATCAAATTGTAATCAGTTTTACTTATATGTATGTATGTTTAATGTGAACTTGCACCTTAAATAAAATATCAGTTACTTTTCATGGTAATATATTATTACTAAATTTAGATAATATACACTTTACGTATGTTCACTTTGAACTGGTACCTTGAATAACATATCAGTTACTTTTCGTGATAATTTATTATTAGATCGTTTAAATTTTTAAAGGTTTAAATTTTTGAGGACCTTCTTTTGAACATGGCTTGACCTTTTCATTTTTATGATTTTTTGGAGATAGGGTGAGAGAGGACGAATGAGGGTAAGAGAAGACGAGATAGGCGAAAGAGGGTAAAAGAGGACGAAATTGGGTGAAAGAGGACGAAAGAGGGTAAAAGAGGACGAAAGAGGGTGAAAGAGAGTGAAAGAGGGTGAGAAAGAATGAAAGAGAGTGAAAGAGGACGAAAGAGGGTGAGAGAGGGCGAAAGAGGGTGAGAAAGAATAAAAGAGGGTTAGAGAGGACGAAAGAGAGTGAAAGAGGACGAAAGAGGGTGAGAGGGAATGAAAGAGGGTGAAAGAAGACGAAACAGGGTGAAAGAAGGTGAGAGGGAATGAAAGAGGGTGAGAGAGAATGAAAGAGGGTGAAAGAGGACAAAAGAGGGTGAGGTAGGACGAAAGAGGGTGATGAAAGAGGACGAAAGAGGGTGAGAGGACGAAAGAGGGTGAAAGAGGGTGAAAGAGGACGAAAGAGGATGAAAGAGGGCGAAAGAGGGTGAAAGTGGACGAAAGAGGGTGAATGAAGAGGACGAAAGAGGGTGAAAGAGAGTGAGAGAGGACGAAAGAGGGTGAGAGAGGACGAAAGAGGGTGAGAGAGGACGAAAGAGGGTGAAAAAGGCGAAAGAGGGGTGGGAGTGGGGTGGGAGTGGGGGTGGGGTCGGAGGGCGGGATGTGGGAGGGAAAGGGGTGGGTGGAAGTTGAGGGAGATGTGAGTGAAAGGTGAGAAGAGATTTATATATATATATAATCCTGATGACGTCAGCGAACGCGGACAGAGAAGAAGAAGAAGAAGAAGAAGAAGACGACGTTACTTCATTTTTCATGAAAAACGTCACTTTTTGACCGCTTGTATCTCCAGAACGGCTTGACCGATTTTATTTTTTCTTGGCTCAAATTACTCGTGGCGATGCCGCCTTTCAGGTTATATTACGTGCAATTCAAAATTTTTTATATTTTAGTAGTTCTACACCCCCAAAAAATGGACTTTGATGGTGCAGGATAAGGAGACTTGTAGTGTCTTTTAAGGTCTGTTAGGGTTTGAACATGGCCGGAGACACTACCGCGTCCCCTAATATATATATATATATATATATATAAATTTATATAAGTATATGTATATAAAAAGCTCTTTTATCTAATTATATATAGACATATTTCATATTTAATTTTGCAATTATATGTATAATTTTATATATTTCTATATAATTTTATATTGTTATATATAAAAATTGTTTCTAGGAAAAATAAGATATTTTATGGTGACCTTGACTTTGACGTAGGGGTCAAATTTAGAAGTCATTTCAAGATCAACTTTTATTAAACAAAACCTTCTATTTTTATTAGATATTCTTGTAGCTTATCTCGAGAATTTTCCAGAACACTAATAAAATATTTTTTGATGTACTTATTGAGTTATAAAGGTTTGAAGTGAACAATTCTTTTATAAAATTGACAATATCTTGTAAAACATTCAATTTTCGTTATACATTTATACTTTTTATGCACGGAATAATGAGACCAATCAATAGGTGCAAACAAAACACAGTTGCAAAAGACGTATGTAATTTTCAAGAAGCAACTGCCGAGCTAACAACATTATAATTGCTATATAACACGTAATTAACGTGCATGTAACATGTAACATACACGTTAGTTGTAATTTCCCACTTATAGATTCTATTATTTATTGTAATTATATCCTAGACAGGATAGTGACTTCGCGAAAGATTATCTTTCGGCATCCTACAATATCGATGCTATCTGAGATGTAATTACAATATATAAATAACATGTCATATTACAAATGTTACATCTATGAGTGAAAAATTACCGTATATGTTACATGTAACATGCACGTTATATAGTATTATATACATATAACATAGCAGTTATATTTTGTGTTTGCTGGGTGCATTTTCTTTACACCAAATTGGTCTCATTATTATGTGCATAAAAATAAAAAGTATGATAACGTAAAACTGAATACTTTACAAAGATATAATTTTATGTCAAACAATTGCTTCGAATCTTTATAATTCAAAAAGTACTTCATGAAAAAATGTTTTATTATAATGCTTTGGAAAGCTGTCGAGATAAGCTACAAGAATATCTAATAAAAAATAAAGGATTCTAAAAAATTAAGTTGACTTATAAATGATCTCAAAATTTGACATCTAGGTAAAAGTCAACACCTTTAGTATTTTTTTCATAAGACCACTATTTTCGGAGATAATTAGCCATTGCCAGACTTTTGAATCACCATGTACATATTATATATATGTTTATGCATGGATATATGCATCTATATACATGTATATATATATATATATATATTTCTTACATATATAAATGCATGCATAAATGCATACATATATACAAATACATATACACATACATGTATACACATACGTGTATGGTACGTATATTGATATTACCTGTAATTTTCTATAAATTACAATGTATACAGTACGCACAATTCGCTTTTCTCCTCTTATCAATAATTGAGAAAATAGCAAATATATTCAAATAACCAGCTGTATATTTTTATATAATATAACAGAATATTATATAATATACAAAACATTTTTATGCATATATAGAATGAAATGGGCCCCTCCATCGCCCATTCCCGTGAGAACGCAACCATAATATATGTATTTTTTTCGTCTCTCCGATTTTTGCAAATGAGACATTTGTATTAGACACTTTTTTGCAACAATATTTATTAGAATTACACATTTCTAGTATAATAATAAATTTTTATTAGTTAGAAAAAGGCGACAGTTTATTTTCTGCTATAATTTTTAAGAAATGTTGTCTCATACGTTTAACATCAGCAGAATATGTCTCATTACAAGGATTTCCTCCTAAAGCTATAGTTGTAGCAAATGCGGCAGCAAAGATTCCACAACATATACCATCAGGTTGAGTTTGAACGTTTTCAAATATTATATCATTTTTATTTATTTGTGGATAACGGCCATGAATGTAATTTTTTTCTTTAGCCTTCAATGTTTCGTATGTACAGCCAGATAGACTGTCGTACACTCGAAGCTTGGTGCCGTTAAAAGAAATACATCGCCAGTGATTACTGCAATTTCCTCCAATAATTTGTAAGCTTTTGTCGTTACAACTTGCTTCAATTACGTATATGAGGATATAAAATATCTTTTTTTAATAACTAGAACGCACATGCAAATCGTTCTGGGAGAAGATATTTTAGAAACAACTAGCAGACGAATAAATCGTCTCTGATATAAAATATCTTTTTTTAATAACCAGAACGCACATGCAAATCGTTCTGGGAGAAGATATTTTAGAAGCAACTAACAGACGAATAAATCGTCTTTGATATAAAATATCTTTTTTTAATAACCAGAACGCACATGCAAATCGTTCTGGGAGAATATATTTTAGAAGCAACTAACAGACGAATAAATCGTCTCTGATATAAAATATCTTTTTTTAATAACCAGAACGCACATGCAAATTGTTCTGGGAGAAGATATTTTAGAACCAACTAACAGACGAATAAATCGTCTCTGATATAAAATATCTTTTTTTAATAACCAATAAAATTATTATTGGTTCGATTGGCTCGGGTTCGATTCCCGATTCTGCGACTTTCGGATCTATATTTTTCTCTCGCGTTTATTTCTTTAGGGGGAATAGGGGATACATGGAATTAAAAATCTCTTGTAGAGATTATTCCAATTTTATATCTTGGCCGTGTCCAAGTAAAATTTGGTGCCTTATGCACAAGGTATTTAATTCTAACGAAAAAATTTAGTTTCGTTTAGGATAACGCACTGTCATCCGCGATTTGGCTCTTATTGCCTGTCTTATATATGTTAAATTTATATTTATATTACAGAGCCTAGTTAAACTCTTAATTTATACACGCTGGCTTAGAGGCGTTTGTTTACCAACATTAATATATATAACAGAGAAAAATATAGAATCGAAAGGATCTGAATAGCTCAGTTGGAAGAGCAGTCGCCCGGCAAGCGAAAGGTCTCGGGTTCGATTTCCGATTCTGCGACTTTCGGATCTATATTTTTCTCTCGCGTTTATTTCTTTAGGGGGAATAGGGGATACATGGAATTAAAAATCTCTTGTAGAGACGATTCCAATTTTATATCTTGGCCGTGTCCAAGTAAAATTTGGTGCCTTGTGCACAAGGTATTTAATTCTAACGAAAAAATTTAGTTTCGTTTAGGATAACGCACTGTCATCCGCGATTTGGCTCTTATTGCCTGTCTTATACATATATGTTAAATTTACAATAAAATTATTTTTCATAAAGTGCTCTTTGAGTTATAAAGGTTAGAAGCTAACAATTTTTTGACATAAAATATATCTTTATAAAATATTCCATTTTCGATAATCATACCTACTTTTTTGCACAGTATAATAAGAAATCAATTTATTAAAGAAAACAGATAATTGAATATGTAATATTCAATATGCAGCAGCATACTTTTTTTTTATAAGCAACTATGTGTTTTTTTACACCAATTCATTGGTCTCATTATTCCGTGCAAAAAAGATATGATTACCGAAAATGGAATATTTTACAAAGATATTTTACATTTTATGTCAAAAAATTGTTAGCCTTTATAAATCAAAGAGTACTCCATAAAAAATAATTTTATTAGTGTTTTGGAAAACTCTCCAGATAAGCTACAAGAATATGTAATAAAAATTATAGGATTCCATCTAAGAAATTCAAGGTGACCTTATTCTGACTTTAGTAACGCCGTCCAAGGTCAAACTGATAAGATCAATAAATAAATTTTTTAAAACTTTTGTCTGAAACTTTTTTCTGTAAAACGTATACTTTTCGAGATTCGATCAGTGTTCCGATCTTTTTTGGGACACTCTGTATATATATATATATATATATATATATATATATATATATATAATATATACACATACCTATTGATTTATTTAGCAATCTGTCTATCTATCGAATTATCATCTATCGATCAACCTATCTATCTATCTATCTATCTATCGATCTATCTGTCTCTTCTCTCTTTTCTACATTGCATTCTTTTATATATGCACACGTATATAATAATTTTTTAAAAATATTGTACATTACAAAAGTAAAAATAATTAAATTTATAATCTAAAAATATATAAAAATCTTTTATGAATATAATGATTACAAAGTTTTAGTAAATAATTCTTTGTAATAAATGATTTATATAAAAGTATTTTAGAGATTGAATACATAATAATGCTATTATTATCAAAACAGAGCAGTAGTTAGATAAGAATAAATCATATAAATCATTTATTTATTACAAAAAATTATCTACTAAAACTTTGTAATCATTATATTCATAAAAGATTTTTATACATTTTTAGATTATAAATTTAATTATTTTTACTTTTGTAATGTACAATATTTAAAAAAAATTATTATTTACGTGTGCATATATAAAAGAATGCAATGTAGAAAAGAGAAAAGAGACAGATAGATCGATAGATAGATAGATAGATAAGTTGATCGATAGATGATAATTCGATAGATAGACAGATTGCTAAATAAATCAATAGGTATGTGTATATATTATATATATATATATATATATATATATATATATATATATATATAGATAGATATTTTTACACTCTAATATATATGTGTGTATATATACAGGGTGTCTTGCAACGTAATGTCCACAGTGAAACTTTATGTTCTTGGGATCATTCGAAGTCAAAAAGTACACGTATGCCCTAAAGTCGATTACAGCGAAAAGACGAAATTGCATATAATAAGATAAATATTATTTATATTAGTTTTTTAAATAAATATTATTTATTGAAGATAATAATTTTATTTAAACGATAATATTATAGAATTACTTTATAAACTGTGCGATAATATAGATCATAAAGGTGTTTTTCTCGAACCTGTGCGGTAAAATAAGGCATACATTGAATCGTTGAGAAATTCATTTTCCGCACGCTAAACAGCAATCGAAATTGGAACTTTCGTTACTGGTATTACAAAAAAATTACATGTGTTATCACATGTATAAAATATATGATAAAAATATATATATGGTATATATATATGTATGTATGTATGTATGTATGTATGTATATATATATATATATATATATATATATATATATTCATATATATATATCATATATTTTATGTATATATTTTTTTATCAAATATTCCGATATATTATGTACGTAAAAATGCGCGTCAGATCTTTCGTATTCGCGCGGTATCAGTAGTATGTACCCAGCAAACACAGATTATAATTATTATATAATCTACAAGTAACACGTAATATAACAGAAGTTATAAATTATTAATGTTGATGTTACATAATTTTCTTTTGTAACAACAATTTAACTGTATTTTAAAACTGTTATATTTTTTTGGTATTTTCTAGTTATAACAATATAACAATAATAAAATAAAAATATAACATGTTATATAACAAGCGTTGCGTTAGCATTATTTAAATGTTATATAACATATTTTGTAATAAGCATCACTTTTAAATTTTGCCGCGCAACAAGTATTTCCGTGTCCTGTGTGTGTACGTATGTGTTGCTGAGAAGAAAGCTCTTTCCGGTTTGCTGTTCATCAACGGAATTTTGGCGGCTAATTTATATCAAAGGTAATCGTTTCTGTCTTTATAAATAATCATCTAATATATACTAAATATGGATTTTTTACACAATGTGAAAGTAAATTGATTTATAATATTCTTTTTTATTAATATTTGTTCTAAATTTTACAAAACTGTTGTCCAAAAAATAGGTTATGCTCCACGTGCCAATATAAATTATTCATATATATCCTATTTTGTTACATTTTAAGTTGGATGAATTAGCATTTTATTCATTTAAATTATAAACTATAATTATGTGCAAATTTCGATAATTTTTAATAAAGAAAATATGCAGTGAAACAGATTCATAAAAGCTAGTTATTGGTTCTTATAACTCTGTTTAATTGCATATTATTTAATTAGATGTAATGTTTATTGCTATTTATAATGAACATGATATTTAATGTATTGAAATAATATTATATGTGTCGATATTAATGTATTTTAAATATCTTGTTTTACAGCATACTCCAGGCTCTTTGCAGAACATTGATAGAAATCAACGCTTGCCTAAATTGGTTGGTTAGCGAGTTTGATTTAATTTGGCTTCGAAGCTGTTCCCTGTGTTACAATTCATTAAAAACTGCTGTTTCATCAAAAGTGGTAAGTAATTTATACAAATATCTGTAATAATTATACTTATGAAGTGGTTATGTCTAACGATGAACATTTGCATCTAGTAACAAAAATATGTAGTTAAATAAACCTAAAAAGTTATTAGTTTTTATTCAATTGCATCTTTTTTATTGATATAAATGTTTATCAATATTAATCAATATAAGTTATTTTATTATATATTATTTTATTTTAAATCGAGTTATTTAATTATATATTTTTTTCATTCAAATATTAATATTATATACATTAATTGCTATTTATTTACAATTACAATACTTTGCTATTTTACATTATTTTGAATGTTTACATTATATAATTTAATAGTATAATTTAATAATATATAATTTAATAGTATATATTATTTTTATCACCTATGCATTCTGCATGCTATGTACATATACTTATGGGAGTTCCCATCCCATTAGTGTTTGTCGTTGTTTTACACATATTCAAAGATTTTTTAGTTTTTGTTCTGCAATTGAAAGTCGTTGGAAGTGACATAAGTCCTAAAACTAATGTTAATTTTGCACAGTTTTCTATACTAATTGATGTAATACTTACTTGTGTTACTTGTTGTTTACTCTAACTAGTTTTCAATTTTAACGAGCAGTACTATGAACGATTTATGGAACCCTATGGGATCCCCTCTATCACCGAATTTAGCTGATTGGTAAGGATGACCTTGGAAACAAATTTTTTAAATTCGTTAAGTTTTTAAAGTTTCAGACCTTTTTTATATAGTGGACGAACATTTTTGTATTACCCTAGTTTTCCTAAAATAAATGGAAATTTTAAGTACTTAATAATATCATGAACGTTTAAAATTTACTACACCATGAAATAGAGACCAATTCTTCTATTAATTTTTTTTAAATTCTACAGTTTCCGCAATGGGAATAAAGTGCCAACTAATTGGTTTAGAAACCTACATGTTCTGACGATACATCAATTTTTTTTTCGATCATCCTTTTAAGTACAAAATTAATGCGAATTTACAATTTATAGCCCTGAAATTTTTATTTTAACGAACAATTTAAATCGAATATGAGATTGTAGACCTTTTTAATTAAATTGTTCCGGATCATATTTTAATAAGTATGTAAATAAAGAATTATTTACTGAATAACAACAGGAATGTACGATTACAATGCGGATATACCGATTTTTGACTAATGATTAGATTAAGTTAATGTGAATTGGCCAAGATAAGATTATGTATTCCCCCCCCCCATACTTTAAAGATTTTTTAGGGGACAGTAAAAAAAGGGGTCCCCTTTAAAAATGCTAACATAAATTTCGTTTTGTTCCCCCAAAAGGAATAGGGATAAACCGAGGTAAAGATTAATAAAATTGATTTAAAAACAAATTTATTATAAGATTAATTGTAAAATTTGAATGCATCAAAAATTGGACAACGAAAAGACATTTAGCACTATAGTGAAGGAACATTCCAGCATATTAAATTACATGATTTCTATCATTTTTTTTTTTAAAAGCAAACACCGATTTTGATTTGGGGCATAAGGGTTGTTTGGGAAAATCCGACCATTTTAAAACGAGAAAAAATGTAAGAAAGAAAGAGATTGCTGAAATGTTCTTCATAAAGAAGCTGCCCAATAGGGTTTAAACCCCTACAAAAGACAACCGGAATTTGACAAACATTTACGACAAATAATAAAGATTGTTTATTTGGCGCGTTTCAAATTTAGTCTTGACAAACATCATAACGATGGGCCCGTGTTCCTTTTTTAAAATTTTTTAAAACTTTCAACATCAAACGGTGGGGACGTGTTCCTTTTTTTCTTTTAACTTTCGATTTTAAATAACACCAGTGTGATTTTACGTTAACCTCGTTAATTGATGGGTTGTTTATAAATTTAAATTTATTTTATTAATTTAAACTTAAATTTGATTCTCTTTTAAAATATTGTGAAATATTTTGTTGTAGAAAATTCACTTGAAAAGGACCACAAACCAATGGTCGAAACGTCGTGAAATAATTAAATAAAATTTGCTAGTTACGTCGAAGTCAAGTTTTCTAAGAATATTTGTTAATTTACGAATATATTAAATTCTTGATTAAAAAATTACCATGTAAAATGTGGGAGTAAATAAGAAGATAAGTGATAACATTTCCTTGCTAGCAGAAGAAAGAAGAGTATTTGTACTGTGAATTTCTAGCAGAATTTCTTCTAACATATTTGTACTTATATACGCACTTCTCTGCTAATTACAAATCTATTATCAAATTAGAAATAATTATTATCAGAAATGAAAATACGAGCGTTAATAAATATAAGGTTTAGTAAACTGCGTCACTTGTCTGTAAGTAAAATGTTCCTTTGTTTCTAGAATTTCTAATTTTTATCCACAATGTGTCGAATAATAATAAAATTAAATTATACATTTTTTATGTTGTTATTACTTTATTAAGTGAGTTATTACTTAGTATAATAGCAAATAAAAAAATTTAATATAAATACATATATTTCTATAATATAATTTATATATAAATTATTAAGAGTTTAACTAGCTCTGTAATATATAAATATAAATTTAACATATATAGATAGGCATAAGAGCCAAATCGCGGATGACAGTGCGTTATTCTAAACGAAACTACAATTTTTTTCGTTAGAATTAAATACCTGTGCACAAGGCCACCAAATTTTTTACTTGGACACGGCAAGATATAAATTGGAATAATCTCTACAGAGATTTTTTAATTCCATGTATCCCCTATTCCCCTAAAGAAATAAAGTGCGAGAGAAAAATATAGATCCAGAAGTCGCAGAATCGGGAATTCCCGATTCGGCGACTTCGGATCTATATTTTTCTCTCGCACTTTATTTCTTTAGGGGGAATAGGGGATACATGGAATTAAAAATCTCTTGTAGAGATTATTCCAATTTTATATCTTGGCCGTGTCCAAGTAAAAAATTTGGTGCCTTGTGCACAGGTATTTAATTCTAACGAAAAAATTTAGTTTCGTTTAGAATAACGCACTGTCATCCGCGATTTGGCTCTTATTGCCTATCTTATATATGTTAAATTTATATTTATATATAAATTATATTTTGCAAATATAGTAACAATTATAAAGCAATGAGATTATAAAGTAAATGAGAATAACTCATCCTAAAATTTTGAGTACACATGCAAATGTAGAATGAACTACTCTCGTTTACTAGGCTTCCAAATTGATATCTAAAATTCACTTATATTATTTTATCCAATGTGAATCCAGTCTGGGTCTAATTTTAGGTAAAAAGCATCCGTATAGCCAATAAATAGATTTATAGTTTATCTAACATCACATTTGGACGATAAAACAGGAAAAAAACAACAGACTTTCTCAAGGCGTTCAGAATCTTTTAGCCACAATTATATTTTCATAGTTAAAACGCTTGTAACATATATTACCACCGCCAGACAAGACTGCGCGCGAAAGCACTCGCGGAAAACCGTCCGTAAAGTCGTGCACCTCTTCGTGCCTTCGCCGCTACGCGGCGTCTTTTCTCGCAGTTAGAATTCCCTGAGTGAGGATATAAGGCCACGCGCTGCACTGCCGAACTATATTGTGAATATAGACGTATACATGTATACGACCACTGAGTGCCATTAAATTATTATTGGCACTCTGTTTAATAGCAGTATTTTTTGTAAAATTACTTGGAGAGACATTTTTGGTCAACAATATGTCGGAAAACAACTGGATTTTTTCGAAAGTAAAGATTTTAGCTAACTCTTTTTAAATTTAAATTCTCATTTTTCAAAATAAAGGACGGTATTCCATAGTCCGGTTCTTATATTTAGGACTGTCTTAAGTACAAACGTCTTTTAAGATGCTTCTGCTCTCGTCTTAAGCTTAGTCGATTCATAATCAAAATCTTGATGGCCTTATGTGAATCAAATAGATCGTGTTATTAGAAAGTAAGGTTATTTTTCAAGGATCAGTCCGTACATGACTTTAAGATAAGCTTATATTTAAATATTATGGATTATAATGGGCAGAAGGATGATGATATTGAAAATATTGCTTGGATCGTGATTTTCAAGTAGATAGACCGTTGTACGAAAACGATACATCGGTGATGGACTTTTTACTAAAACCCTTTATATAATTTTACAATTTAAAAGACGCTATAGATTAACAAGATTCTTCTATATGGAATATTACCAAAATTGAAGAAGGATTAGAGCAAAAATTAACAATCATGGTCTGCCGATTCCACCCGTACAATACAAATTTATCTTTATTATTATTTTTAATTATTGATTACTGGATTATTTTCTTTTTCAGCATCATCAGTCTCATTACTGCTTGAGTCTGTAACATCAATTGTCATTGTCATAATTCTAAATTCTTATTCATAAATAAATATGTTAATAGAAAATATCCATAAAATTAATTTATTTTTATCATTGTATGAAGTGTGATAATAGAATCATTATTAACTTCCTGGAAATGATCATCAATAAAGTCTATGCTCTCCACATTTTCAATTAATTGTCGTCAGGAATACAATCATTAATATTCTTTGTTGTCGTTCTGAAAAATATTCATTGTTACTATTTTTCAATTTTTATTATAATATAAATAATAAAATAAAGATGAAATTACCTTCTAGTATTTTATCTGATAAATTTTGATGAAATAATGTTGGCGCAATTATCATTAAATTGGTGCTATTGCGGCAATGTCCGGGTCAATCTCTGCAGATTAGGTTCAGGTCCACCACCTGTTGATAAAGTGCATGTTTTTCCTGCGTAAGGACCATCCTTTCTCTGTACTGATTTTAAATACTCCATAATTTTCTAAATTGAACGGCTTCTCTGTATAATTTATACACATTAAAATGTTAAAATTTAACTTGCTTTGAATATTAAAAACGTATTTAAAATCTAGCTTAACAATGAAACTATCTACCCGCCAAATATCATATTAGATTTTTTCTTCGATATTCATTAACATTTTTATTTTAAGCATTTAACAATCCTAATTAGACAAAATATATTTCTTACCCTTACTTGTAACAATAATGATATATGCATCGCACGTTTGCATTCCATGCTTTTTCTTTTTGTCTTTTCCACAGTTGTAGTATCACTTTTTTTCAAGGAGCTATTTTTGTAAATTTTTAAGGAAGAATTCTTTTCGGGATCTATATGTTTTTTGCTTGACATTTTTTTTTACAGAAAAGTCACTTTCTAACAATACTTTAGAGTCTGCAATAATTTGATACATGAATAAATGGTATAGACATACAACTCGTTAATTTTCTATATTTAAACACACCCTTTCATTGGCTGATACATCAGAAAAATCCCGAAGATTACTGAAAGTAAATCAGATCATCTTAAGCACTAACTTCAGTAAAAAATCTTAAATAAAAGAAGTGCTTATTTCTTTATGAAGATCGTCTCATTTTAAATAAAACTGTGAATACATGAAGTCTCAAGTCATACTTATACAAACAAGAACGATCTTAATCAAGAAAATCTTAAGACGATGTTTTAAGCTTGGACTATGAATACCGTCCAAAGTCTCTAAAATTTGCTATTTTTTTGGATATTTTTTTATTCCTTTGATTATTTTAAAATGTGTATTGTATAAGAAAATTATACTGATTTATTGATTGTGGTAACTTTTAGATATACTGTACTCGATATATTACATTTGTCAAAAGTATCAAGTTATTTTACGTTTATTGATAGAATTTTTGTGAAGATGATATAATATATAATGACTTAGCATGTCTCTCTCTAATATAAGAAATATTTCAAGTAAAAGAAACTACTTCTAAATATATTCAGGGAATAAAAGTTTTATTGAAAAATATAATTAAAAAAATATTGTGTTATGAGCAATAAGAATAGTAATGTTATAATATAATTTTTGTATAAAATATTATAATCCTTTTAAGTTGATTTCGATAGTGACAGCAAAAGAGAGTTAGAAAGAAAAAAAGTTATTGTGCAACCGACGCGCGGAAAGTCGCCCTTGAGGGATTTTAGAAAGGGCTCTTTCCACGCACCGGTCACCAAAATATCGTAGCCAACATGTGCGGGTCGTAAATCGGCTGATCATGTGGATTGTCACTCGGCTCGCCTCGTGCTCAAACTTCCGCACTCTCGGCCGATTTACGATCCCCCGTACTTGTTAGCTAATATACCCTTTATATTAAGATAAAAATATCTTTTTAATTTTTCTCCTTTTAGTGACACATATTCTGAATGGGCGATAAAAATCACTTTCTGTTACGTAAATTCTAATTGACTAATGGGTTTATTTATGCTCGCATATTCTATCAAAGATTTATTTCGCCGTAACTCAATAACACTCCTGAGGGGTTCATTTTACTTTATTTAACTTCTTTTTCATTCATCCAACTCACTCCATATCATTTATTATAACAAAATATTTAGACATGCAAAATCATTGGTCGACGTTGTCGTTATCCTTTATTTACAATATGCTACTTAAATAATATATCTTTAGACTATCTATATTTATACATCGCCTAATACTATATTTAGACCTATCGATATTTATAGATATTCAACCTCTGTTTTTTAAAAATATATTCAAAATTACCAAATAAACTTTACCTAAATAATATAATAATATTTTATATCATAAATTTCGGTGCGTTAACTATTCTTTAATTATATACTAACACAATACTTCTAATTAAATCTAAAAGTAATTTACATTTTATATCCTATTTGGATATTCACCTTTCCTTATATGGTTAACTATTAGAGTTTATCCTATATATGGTACATTATAGCATTTTTACAATTGGCCTAGTCCCAAATTGGTTACCAGGTTACTTATATTACGCGGTAATATCAATCATAAACTGGCCTATCAAGAATTATTATGGAATGAAACTGTCGGTCCGATAAAATGCTAACTATAGCGCGGCCAACATTTGAACAATGTTCAGCCATTTAATGGTGTAGTTATTTATTAATGCCCATATTCATGCCAATAATGGCTTTAATATGTGCCGGTACTTTCTTTTTTTTTAAATATTTAATAATTTTTTCTATTTATATTGCATTATACTAAAATAACTTGTTGGAGAAAATTATTATTCTGCATAAAGTACCTACTTAATTTATAAAATATCTTTTGTATCAATGTTTGCAATTTCATCTTAACGTAAATTTTAAAGAACTCCTATTAATTATTAATATATAAGTTTTCTGTTGATTTAGATTATGAAATTATAATAAATTTATTTTAGAACTCAGACTCCGAACACATTTTGAAAATAGTGTCACCTTATCCTGTGTCAGAAACACAAGATATGAAAAATAAATTAAATAGTTCTAAACAATATAAATGTAAACTAGAGACGTTTACATCTTTAAGTAAAATTTACAATGAATTCTCGTTAATTCATATGTAGGACTGAAGGTAATACTGGAATATTAACAAATAATCATTATGTTTATAATTTATCGTCACTATGTAGTAAAAAAAAATGACACCTTGTTTTTCTATTCGTGTGTGAAATTTAAACGAGTGTGGTAATTATTGAAAACTCCGTGAAACCTGTTTCAAATCTTGTCTTCCGGAATAAATACAATGATGTCGTCTACATATCTATATATAGAGGAGATTGTGAAATCCAACAGTTTAGGATTCTAAGTCATCAGTGCTCAATTCCGCCAAAATCGGAGAAAACAGAGATCCCATCTATCGGGCCTGCCAAAACACTTGTTCATCAAACTTGTCATTGAATTTAAAAACTTGTTGATTCTAAGATTTACTCTAATGCATCTAAAAAGTATTGTAAGTTAAATTTAGTATTTACTGGTTATTTCCGTCCAACGTTTTTTTTCATCCTCTAAGGTGGATTTTGATTTCCCTGTGTTGATTGACCAGAATCCCATGTAGTTAATCAGCCAAATATATAGCTGGATTTGCCTAAATTGAGAATAATAATTCTAGAAATTTTAGTTTCTTCGCATGTTTTTTCGGCAGCTCGAAAAACGTCGAGATCTCCACTTGTGGTTTCTTAAAAATTTGTACGCGACTTCCGTCGATTAAATCATTGTCCACCCCGATTAACGAGAGAGTTTAATCCTTATTGTTATGTTGTTTAGTCGGATCTTTTTTTCAGTGTTTTGTACTTGGACTCATCGCTAAGATAACACGTTCATTTTCTCAAGATAGTCAGTTTTAATCCATACTCACAGTACCTTGTCTTTATTTCACTCTCGTGACCAATATAATCTTCCCATTCTCACGCAGAAATTTTTTTGCAATTAGAGAAACAATTTAAAATGTATCTCTCAGTGTGTGGGGGGGGTGGTGGGAGGGGGGGGTGGTGTGAGGGGGGGTGTAGGAGTGGGGGGGTGGTGTACATAAAACTGGTTGGGTTTGTCATGAGCTTCCTCGCACTGACACTCCCCCGACGTGCTCGTTGCTGTGGGGGGGTTCAAAGGTGCGAGTTAGTTAGAATGTTGGTAGTGGCAATGTTGGTTTTAGAGTGTGGTGGTTCGACTGCGTCCGATAAGAGATGTTCAGTCTTTAGCTTTTTAATGAGCGAGCGTTTTATTGAAGCTTTGACTAACACAAAGAAACAAAGAAAGAGAGAAGTAATATATATATCTCAGGCCGATACCGCGTAGAGACGCAGCGTGCAAACCTAACGGCCAGAGAATTACCACAATCAAAATACCCCACCATAAACGTAACCCAATAACTCACTTACTCGTTATAAATTGTTGTGTGATTGATCCTAACTTTAATAGAAAATCCAACCTAGACATAAAAAGATAATATCTAACACTCCCCCTAGTCATTACACACTCAAAAAAAAATAAACAAAATTATATAATTTAACTTTGATTAATAATGTTCTTTGCACTTGGACAGTTTGTTTTTCAACAATGGTTCATGAACAAGTCGCGCAGGGTTATCATCAGTTGGAATGTATTGCACGAAGATCTCCTTTGCTTGCTTAGACTTCCCTGTGTAAAAATTGGATCGGATGTCCACATGTTTTACCTTCTCTGATATATATTATCCTTGTGAATTTATAGCGCTTGGTTGTCAACAATTTTATGCTGGTTGCTTTGGCCCTATGTGTACTATCTTTCATATGAGTTAAAAGTCTCGACTACTTATTACTTTCCCATTTTACTACTTCAGAAAGCGCCATATATTCCCCCCCCGCCCTAGTGATAGAGCGACTGATTTGGTGGGGTGGTCGTGGGTTATTTGCATTTAGGTCGCAATTGTGGGGGGGCCCGTGTCCTGGGCTAACAGGTAGGAGGGCAAAACAAGTTACCGATAATTCCGGATTGTCAAGGTGTCCCTCCCCAATCGGGATGTCGACATAGACGGAAGTGGTGATGGTGGTCCGGGTTGGATGTTGCGGAAGTTAATTCCAAGACTTGATGTGCCTATAAATATGCTATGCGGTGCTTCGCTGCTATCCATGCTTCTTCCGGGGTTTTGCATTGAAACGCCCCCCTCAAGGTGCTGCTGTAAACGCAAGATTTGGTCTTGTGGGTTTTGCTATATAAATTAGGCTTTCCTCCGAGTTCCCGGTAGGGTAGTTTTCTCCCCCTCATCTCATCTTTGCTCTTCCTTTGATGATGCTTTGCAATCTTCGCGTTATAACTTCATGCCAGCTTCCATTGGGGTGTGTGGTGGGGTGTGAACTGTGTTTGCAACAGGAACATACCACGGAAGGGAAAATTAAGATTTCGGATGTACTGTTTTTCACGTATGTGTTCCCTTGTGATTATTTATGTGTTCCTGTGTGGGCCCTGCTTTGCCTAACGCTCATGCTTAACGCCGGTGTCTTGTCCTCTTTATAAAAATAGGGAGTACAGGATTATAGTCATCGTGTAACGCAAACGGGGGTTTCCGAGTGGGGCCATAGAAAATAAGATGAAATTAGAATGTAAGATTGTGGTTGCCGGGGTTAACCTATTACTTATATGTACAAAACGATTATCCCGATGGGGGGGGTTTAAGATTTTTTTATATTCACAATCCGGGTCTCACCCCCACGCAAAGTGGTAAGGGCAAAATCAAACTATATGGTGGGGTTTTCAAGAGGGTATAGTTGAGTGGATATTCAATGTCGCAAACAAATTGATAAATATCGATCATTGACCTCATTATGACTGATATACCTCGTCTTCATGTGACACTGGCAACAAGGGACCACAGGGATTGATATTATTTGGTAGGTATTTTTGTCTATTGTCTATTCATTATCGTATCAAAATCTGAAATATGTCATATATCGACCTAAAGTAGTTTTAAAATGTTTGGGTAAATGGGTTCTGCTTATTGTAATATCATATATAGTAATTAAGGTTATACTCAAGGGTTTTTTATAATTATATCCCCAATATGATAAAATTCGATATTTATAAATAATATGTTTTTTTGTTCTAATAATAAAAAAATTATAAAAGTTAATGAATATTTTAAAATTAATATAATAAAAGTGCAGCTAATAACAGGACAATTTTTCCGTAACGATACATTGTACAGAAATTTACAGGGCGCGGGGAAGCTGATTAGTAAATAATTGTGAAAAAGTAAGTCGAATACAATTAGAATATGGTTTTCAAAAAGTCAATGGGTAATAGCTACAGATGTTTTAGTGCAATCGGCAGTGTGGTAGTTGCGAGGGGGCTGTCGCCTAGAGATCATAACAAGAAAAAGTAAGATTGATTTTTAGCCAAGTTGATAATTTTCGTTGCCTTACTTGATATCATCTTATTAAAATAGTTACTGTGAGAAACCTAGACTGGTGAGTACCAATAGATTATTGTTACAGAATTAATATGTGTTATAAAAATCTAGCGGAAGTATCGGAAATTATGTATGAAAAATGGGTGTGTGGTGTGATTAGGATATGGGAGCAATTTCAAAGTGTTTTAATTGATCAGAGGAGGGGGGGGGGTGCAACAATATAATGGACTATAAATTTTTTATCCGCATAGCCATGTATTTAAAAGCATTTGAGCAACCATATTTTCCGGATCGCAATCAGAGGTTTCTAGATAGATGTTTTAAACCACAGGCATTATTTCATTATAACTTTTTATTATAAAAAAGGGGACCAGAGGTTCAAACAAAAGAAAAAATCAGACAGAATAAAAAATAATAAGGGCCTGATTCTTGAGAAAAAATAAGGTCGATCTTATTGACTATCAATCATTTCACTCTTCACAGATGGATTTTGCGACTTCGTGTGTGATATATTCTGTATTACACATTTCGATTACTAATCAGCCTGTTTTAAGACGTGGTCGTCAGTCAAAGGGCTTATAATAAGGAGAAACAGCGCTAAGTAATTGTTGGGTGACATTACAGGGGTTTGGTGTGGGTTTAACTTTGATTTTTTTCATTTAAATTACAACTTTTTATTTTAACTTAAATTTGTTAATTTTCTAATTTAATTCTTTTGCCTTATATTACCTTTTTTGAATATACGTTTTAAATCTATTTGACTTACATACTTAATTTAGAGAGAAGATAGATTTAGGTTTTATTATATATATCTATTTATTCTAAATATTTTCTAAACTATATCATAACTGTACAAGATATCCATGGTCCAGTTTTAATTGATACGTCATTATTCATGTTAGTAAATGGCCAGATAAACTAAACTATCTATAATAATATATAATGTTGCGAATTTATTTTGTTATTAATGACAAATATATTATAAACGTTTTTAAAATAAAGCAAACGTAACAATTTGTGTTTAGTAAAGGGAAATTTATTTCATATGTATCTATTATTTTGTCACTTCGCTTCAATTATTCAACTTTTTTGATTTTCACTACTTTTTGATGCAATATTTAACAAGGCGGGGTTGGTTTTTTTCTCGTATTATTAATGGATAATGATTTAGCGGCAATTGGTTTTTGAAAAATAATTTGAAATTTATCAACACCACGAAAAAGGGAAACAAAAAAAAAAAACAAAAAAAACTGCAGAGAAAAAAAAAAAACACAAAATTTTTGCTGCGTCACTAATTTAATTTTTTGTGCTAGTAGGTTCGTTAACCCGGATATACAATGATAGGGTTTATAGTGTATATAGAGGGCGAAAGGGGGGGGGAAGCCGTTTTCGTCTGGTCTGTCCTGTCTGGTACCGGGGAAGAAGCGGGCGACCTACATGGGAAAGGTCTCTCTTTTTTATTTGTTGTGTTTGTTTTATTCCCTCGTGGTCCAGTCGTCCCTTTGTACCCACCCCGTGTTTTCCCAGGCGGGCCCTGTTTATTGTGTTGTTTTTTTAATGCTAGTTTGTTTTCTTCTTTTTTTTTGAAGTGGAGTGTTTGTTTTATTGTTTAGAGAGAATTGTGAGATTATGGAAATTTAAGTAGGGATTGACAATATGTTGATTATATATGTTGGTGAGTGTAAGGAAGGGGAGGAGTAGGGTGGGGGGGGGGGGGGGGGCGGGAGTGAGTAGGTTTTATATTTATTGTTAATTTTGTTCGCTGGGTGATTGGTTGGTTAAATGATATGCTTGATAGGGTATGGTTGGTTGGTTTGTTGATATAAGTTTTGGGTGTATTTATGTTATTGTGGGGGAGGGTTTTTTGGTTGTTGATTCTGAGAAGGTATCTTAGAGGTGTTGGTATTTAATAAGGTGTTGTTGGGAGATGTGGAGTTTGGGGAGGGGAGGGGAGGTTTTGTGGTGGGAAAGGAGTAATAAGCTTGCGTGTGTTTGGGCAGAAGTGTTAGAGGTTGGTTGCGTGGGGTGTTGGTAGAAGGGAGGGGAGGGGGGTTGGTTTGGTGTTGGGGGGTCTTTGAGGGGGCTGTGTGAGTGGTGGGGGGGAGAAATTTGGTTTATGGTTGGGTGGGAGCTGGGAAAGAAAGGAGTAAGGGGTAGGTTGGGTTGGATTGGAGTGGTGGGGGGTGGGAGAGAGGGGGTGAGGATGGGGGTTGGGGTGGGTGGGAGGGCAGTGGTGGGTTTGTTGTGGGTGGAATAAGTGGGGGTAGCTTTCTTTTCTTCCCCCCCCCCCCCCACAACCCAACCACAAACCCGCACACCCTCACCAAGCGCCCCGGACAAAAAACACACGCCCCCCCCGCCCCCCACCCCCCCGCACCAGAAGGACCCACAACCCACCCCGGCCTTTACGGCACCCCCAGCCGCCAGCCGCCCTCGCCGGGCACACCCGCCACCCCACCCCCCTACCCCCCCCAGCCCACCCCTATTTGTTTATTTTTTTAATTTTTGTATCCCACCGGGATCCGCTGCTCCCCCGACCGCGCCCAAGGGCATCACATAAGGGAGAAGAAAAGCCCGCCCCCCCCAAAGCCGCCCCCCCCACCGTCCCCGCCCCGGGTTCCCTCGACCACCCTGGCCCAAAACGGCCCCATTTTTTTTTTGTGGGTGATTGATTGAAAAAAAATTTGGTTCTAACAAGAGGCCTACGGGAGGGAGGGGAGTGCGTTGTAAGGCAATAGGTCCGGGGCGTTCTGTATAGTTGTTTTTTTTGATTGGCACAAAACCCACCCCCCTTTTTTTTAAACTGGAAATATATATCCAAAAAACAAAAAGGAAACCATCATTTTGCCCCCCTGGTCTCAACTAAGGAAAGGGGGGGGGGGGGGGGGTTGAGGGGGTGAGGGGGTAGGTGGAAAGGGTAATGTGCAAAAATTTTTGGAGATAGCGGACGATGCGGTTTTTTTTAAATGTTATACACTTCCACCCACCAGCGCCACCCCACAAAAAGCAATTACAAAAAAACCCACAAAAATGCATGCCATTTAAAGGACCAATTTTACACGAGCATTAGTACCAACTGTTGCAAATGTTGTTCTGAGAAAGCCGCCTGTGTGGGTTCTTTTAAAGTTTTAATCCCACCCCATGAGAAAGCGGTCCGGCCACGGCATTCAAACAATTTATTCACAGACTTTTTCGAATTTGTACTCAAATTTGGTCGGGTGGCTACTATAAGGGATATTTTAAGCAAAATGTTTATCACTTTTATTATAATCCAGCCCCACGGGCTGGTCCGCGCCCAAGAAAAGGGCGATCCACGCACCCATGTGCATATGCAATTTATTGACTTGGGTCACACCAAGAGTATTTAAAAAAATTTGTTGCAAAGTTTTTGTGGGATTATGTGTGCAATTCTATAGATAGACCATTTAAATAAATGGGTAGGGTATGCCTTACCATCGTACCACATTTTAAACTAATATTATATATGTATTTATAAAAACAGCAGAAGTTAAAAAATAACGGGGGGGCCTAAAAAGTCAACGAAAAGAAAAATTTGTTTTAAATTAATTTGCCATAGTAATACGGCTTAACCAAGAGTCTAAAGAGCAACGGAAAATGCATGCAGCTCATCAGCAAAGTGGAGTAGAATTTTATTTAGAGAAGAGCGGATATAGAGAGAGATAGGGAGAGTGTGAGAGAGGGGCGAGAAGAGAGGGAGATTGGTGAGAGGAGAGAAGAGAGCGTGTGTCTCAAAGAGAGAGAGAGAGAGAGAGAAGAGAGAGAGAGTGGGTCCTCAGAATGTGGAGGGAGAATTGGAGAGAGATAGAGAGAGAGATAGAGGTCGTGTGTGATACTTGGGAAAGAGAAAGGAAAGAGACGTGTGGTGGGGGCTTAAGACACCGAGACAGAGAGCGAGCGTGTGAATGTCGGTAACTAAAAAAAAAGAAAAAACAGAGAGCGAGCGTAGAGACAGGAGTTTAATAATTAATAGTATAGGATAATAGAGGGGGATGAATATGTATTTTTTTTTAGAATAACATAAGTATGAAGCCGTTATAATTATAAACTGAATCATTATGATGAACAATACAGAACGGAATTAAATGTGTAAAAAAGGCCAAAGATAAATGGAAAGAATTTCTATCGGTAAATAAAATTAATAATAATAATAATTTAAATTTTTTAAAGTTCTTTTAAAGTAAATATTTTGATTGGCATTTTTTTAAATTCTCTATATAATCTACCTTATACATATAGGCACTCAAATTAAAATTTTAATAAAATATGTCGTGCTGGAAGATATGCGTTGGGGGTGAAAAGTGGGTAATTGCAAGCAAACGTACTTTAGATAAAGTTGAAGAAAAGTCATGAAAAGACTGTCATGGCAAAAAAGAATTGCAAAGCGAAAGGGGAAAAGATAAGAAACGAAAATATATAAGTGATGGTGAAAAAGAAGTAATAAGAACAATAACAAAAATAATTTCTATGGTACAAATATTAATTCATAATTATGTCATTTCATTGATTTTTTTTTATAAATAATTTTTCATGTATGATTTATATGTATTTTTTATTAAATTATACGTTATATGTTATTTACTATATATCTATTTAATAAAAAATATCTCAACATAATTGTCTGTTTTGCTTTGAACAAGATAACACAGATTTACATATTTATATAGTTAATAATGGTATTTTTCCGTGTCCGCGACCACGTCCGCGTCCACGGCCACGTCCGCGTACACGGCCACGTCCTGCTCTTGCCCATCGAGCTTTAGTTTTTACTGTAAAAAGAATATACATAGATTTCTGGTATTAATAAAGAATTAATCCATAAATGTGAAAGTAGGTCACGGTTATATAGATAAATAAAAATATATAGATGGAAAAAATATTTATAAATATGGATACTACGTCGCAATCCATCTTTTTCCATTTCTTTTTTTTGAATTGCAGGCTGGGGAAATTATCAGTGCCACCCGGGTTTGGGCCATTTTCAACAGCCACCTCAGGTTGTGGATTTTATTTAGGGGCCCTGTTTGTAGGGCTGTTTTGCCAAAGCGCGGGTTTCCCTTTTAACCCCGTAGTACCCCGGGGGTTTTGATATTTTCGGAATTAAAATTCGCTCCTTCATTTAAAATAGATAATTATAAATAATATTTTTTTCCTCTTTTCTTTAACACCACAACACACATTCTCTCTCTCTTTCTCTTTTCTTCTCTCTCTCTCCCTCTCTCTCTCTCTCTCTCTCTCTTCCCCCCCTTCTCTTGTTCTCCGGGACTCACCACTCTTCTAAACACACGCTTTCTTTTAATTCCCAATCCCCTCTCCTCCCTCCCCCTCTTCTTAAAACCCCCTTCTCTCTCCTCTTTTTTTAACCCCCCTCCCTTTTCTTCTCTCTTCTCTCTCCCTCTCCCTTTCTCTCTCTTTCTCGGGGTCTCCTTCCTTCTCCAAAACTTTCTTAACTCCCTCTTTTCAAAAATCAATATTTTTCCTTCCCCCTTTTTTAAATTTAATTTTATTGCTCTCGTGGGGGGGGTGGTTCGGCCTTTGGTTTTAAATTGGGGCTTCCAAAAAAAGGTTCCTTTTTGTCTAGGAGAATTTGGGGGGCGGCCGGAAAACTTCCTTTTGTAAGAACACCCAAGAACGTTTTTCTTTTTCTTTCCTTTTTTTTCCAAATCCCTTTGCTCCTCTTAAGGGGTACATTGCTGCCCAATAAATTTGAATATTTGTTGAATGTGTTTTGGGTGCGTTTTTAAAATTTGGGGAATAGATATTAATTTTACAGATGGATTTGAAAGGGAAAAAAAGTGTAAAAAAGAAAGTGGATTAAATTTTTGGGGGAAGGAAAAAAAGTTAAGGAATTTAAAAAAAAACAAAAGGGAATTTTAATTAAAATTATTTATTAAATGATTTGGTAAAAATACTCTTTGGGATTAAGGGTTTTAAATTTTTTAAAGTATTTATAAAGAAAGATTAAGTTTCTTTGTTTAATTAAGAATTAAGGAGTAAATAAATAAAATATTAAAAAAATAATTATAAACCAAAAAAGGAATCAAACCTTTTAAAAAAAGGTATTGATAAAAGGTTTTGGTTTGGGATTAAAGGCCTTTGCTAGTAAATCAATTAAAAGAAAATTCATCCTGGAAATAAAAAGTTGAAACATTTTTTTTATGGATAAAATATATAAAAAAATAGGTCTTGGTTGGGGGGTCCATTTTAAAAAAATTTAAAAATTTTTTTTTTAATAAAACTTTTTAAAACATTTTTTTTTTTAATAAAAAAATTTATTTTAAACAAAAATTCAATATTATAAAAATATATAAAATTATATAAAAATTATATAAAAAAATATATATATAAATAGAAAAATATATAAAATTATATAAAAAGGCTGCTGTGCGCCTGTAAAAAAGGCTGCTGCGCGCCTGTAAAAAAAGGCTGCTGTGCGCCTGTAAAAAAGGCTGCTGCGCGCCTGTAAAAAAAGGCTGCTGTGCGCCTGTAAAAAAAAGGCTGCTGTGCGCCTGTAAAGAAAAGGCTGCTGTGCGCCTGTAAAAAAGGCTGCTGTGCGCCTGTAAAAAAAGGCTGCTGTGCGCCTGTAAAAAAAGGCTGCGGTGCGCCTGTAAAAAAGGCTGCTGTGCGCCTATAAAAAAGGCTGCTGTGCGCCTGTAAAAAAAGGCTGCGGTGTGCCTATATAAAAAGATTGCTGTGTACTTATACAAAGAATTAATATAAAACAGAATAAGCACGAAAAAGAAAAATTTCATCAAGAAAATCGATGAATTAATGAATAAATAATTTTTGGTCATACAGACAGATATAGATAGATAATATAAATATAATTATTACGGCAATATATTTATAATATACCTACGTATACGCCGTATACGGTACGACGCAGATAAGTATGCCTCAAAAGAGAAAAGGCGGAAATTTATATAAAATCAGTCGCAAAAGCAAGCGCTTACGACAATTACGAAAAATTGAGAGTTCGGAGGAAAGATCTCAACGACTCGAAGCTGATGCCCAAAGACATGCTCAGCAGAGGGCTCATGAAAATAATGACACAAGGTCTCAACGACTCGAAGTTGATGCCCAAAGACATGCTCAGCAGAGGGCTCATGAAAATAATGACGCAAGGTCTCAACGACTCGAAGCTGATGCCCAAAGACATGCTCAGCAGAGGGTTCATGAAAATAATGACGCAAGGTCTCAACGACTTGAAGCTGATGCTCAGAGACATGCTCAGGGAAGGCAACAAGCTAGACAATTAAATCATCATATTGCGCTAATTGCCAAGGACAATGAAATAAATGTGTCAGTTCATACACTTGGCCAAATGAATATAGAATGCCAATTTTGCAAATCGTTAAATTTTGAATGTAAAAAACCTAAAGATGGGAAATTTACATATTGTTGTCAAAAGGGTAAGCTTACATTAAAGTCAATAAATTGTCCTGATTTTATTAAAAAATTATACATGGGAAATGATTATGCATCGAAAAATTTCCTAAATAATATTCGTTCATATAATAGCGCTTTAGCTATGGCTTCTATGGGTGCCCCGGGCAATAGAAATCCATTGGATGTTGTGAACAATGCTCCTTATTGCTTGAAGATTCATGGGCAATGTCATCATTTGACTTCGACAGCAATGCGCCCAGCGGATGGGCAAGCTCCGCGCTTTGCGCAGCTTTACTTTTTAGATACAGAAGAAGCTGTAAATCATAGAATGAATAAGAAAGCTAATCAAGAGTGTGATTTTGAAATAATGAAAAATTTGTCAAGTTTTATGGTTCAATGCAATGAATTTGCAAAGACTTTCAAGATGATGCGTCAAGTTGAACAAGACCTTAATCCAATAGGCAATAAAAATATAAATTTAATGTTGTCCTTTCGAAACGATCCTCAACATGATCAAAGAAAATATAATGCTCCACAAGCTAATGAAATAGCTGTGGTCTTTCAGAATGTAGATGGTGAGCCTCCATTTGAAAGAGACATTCGGATTTATAATAAAAATTCAAACGATGTTCAACAAATATCAATTCTGGACAAAAAGTGTGACCCAATGTGTTATCCTTTGTTATATCCATATGGTAACGATGGATGGCATTCAGAAATGAAATCTTATAATTCTAAATATTCAGGATTTAAAGTAACTCAAATGGATTATTATGCTCATCTGCTGGCACCAAGAGCCGAATTTAGCCAATTTAAAAGAGCAGGCAAATTGAGATGTCAATTTATACTTGATGCCTATATGAAAACTGAAGCCAATAGACTTAATTATATTAAATTAAATCAACCTCAATTAAGAGCAGAACTTTATTCAGGATTAATGGATCACCTTGATAATCGAGCACAAAATGAGGGAATTACAGTTGGTGTACCTGTAATATTACCATCTTCATTTATGGGCAGTCCAAGGAACATGCAAGAAAGATACCAAGATGCGATGTCTTTGGTAAGAAAGTATGGTAAACCAGACATTTTTCTAACCATGACTTGCAATCCTCAATGTCCTGAAATTAAGGATAATCTTGATGGATGTCAAATAGAGTTTCGACCTGATTTAGTCGCTAAAACATTTAATTTGGATGTCAAAGAGATTTTAAAGGATTTAATTCAAAATAAAATTTTTGGAAATATTATAGCTTATGCAGGTGTGATTGAATTTCAAAAAAGAGGACTTCCACATTTGCATTTACTTGCAATGTTGAGCAATGAAGATAAGCCCCGACTTCAAGAAGTCATTGATATGATGGTATGGGCTGAAATTCCTAATGAAGAAAAATATTCAGAACTTAATGAAAAAGTTTTGAAACACATGATTCACGGTCCATGTGGAGATCCCTCGAGGAGATATCCTTGCACTGGGGACGATGGAAAATGTTCAAAAGGATTTCCAAAAGAATTTAATGATAAAACTAATGCTAATGTAAATGGATATCCCATCTATCAACGTAGGGATATTGGAATAAAATACATTGTTAGAAATAAAGAAGTGGATAATCGATGGGTGGTGCCGTATTCACCATATTTAATCATGAAATATAATCGACATATTAATTTAGAAATATGTTCATCAGTGAAGAGCGTAAAATATCTATATAAATATATTCATAAAGGATTTGATTGTGCTGCAATTGAAGTGCAAGCACGAGATGGTACAAGATTCATTAGAATAGATGAGGTTAACTCATTCATGGATGCAAGATATGTTAGTGCTCCAGAAGCAATGTGGAGACTTAATGGATATGATCTGTTCATGAAATCTCATACAGTAATAAGATTGGCAGTTCATTTGCCTGATTGCCAAATGGTTTATTTTCGAGCAGGAAATGAAGAACAAGCTGCTCAAAGAGAGCTAAATCGAGATACTACGCTGACTGCATGGTTCAAATTAAACCAATATGATGAAAATGCAGCAAATTATCTTTATACAGATATTCCTTATCATTATGTTTATAATAAAAAAGAAACTAAGTGGAAGCCACGTAAAAAAGGTGGTGAAAAAATAATTTCAAGACTATATACAGTAAGCATAAAAGATATTGAAAGATTTTATCTCCGTCTTCTTCTACTACATGTAACTGGAGCAAAATGTTTTGAAGATTTGAGAAATGTAAATGGAATTATTTATAATACGTTTAAGGATGCAGCAATTGCAAAAAATTTAGTAGAGACTGATGATTTTTGGGGAAAAACGATGGAGGAAGCAACAGAATCGAATATGCCTGCACAACTTCGAGAATTATTTGCTTACATTTGCATCTTTGGAAATCCAATAGATGTACCAACAATTTGGAATAAATACAAAGATTTTATGATTGAGGACTTTGTAAATAATAATGTTGTAAATCCCGAAAATATGGCGTTAAACCATATACAACAAATTCTGATAAATAATGGAAGTAGTTGTGAGAAATTCCAATTACCAAATCCAACTGAAATAAATATTTACGAAACAGAGTATAATGTAGATGAAGAAAAAATACGTGGTGATTATTTATTATCTACACTAAATGATGAACAAAAATACGTGTATGATATAGTAATGCGAGCAATTGAAAATGAAAATGAACCTAAACGTTTGTTTTTTATTGACGGATTTGCAGGAAGTGGTAAAACCTATTTATTTAACACATTTCTAAGTGTTATTCGAGGAAGAAATGAAATAATTCTTCCATGTGCTTCAACTGGAATTGCAGCCACACTTTTGAAAGGAGGAAGAACTTATCATTCTCTGTTTAAGCTTACAATTCCAATTGATGATGCAGCTAAATCAAATATTAGAGGAAATTCTCAAGCTGCACGAGAATTGATCAATGCAAAATTAATCATATGGGATGAAGTGAGCATGACTGTTGGACATGCCTTAACAGCAGTTGATAAACTTTTAAAGGATTTAATGAAGAATGATCAACCATTTGGAGGAAAAGTATTTTTATTTGCAGGAGATTTCAGACAAAATCTTCCAGTAGTACCTCATTTACACAAAACAGCGATAATTGAATCGACTGTAAAATACAACCCTATATGGAGGAATGTAATTAAGGTTAAATTACAGCAAAATATGAGAACTGCGGAAGAAAAAGAATTTGCAAATTGGTTAATGCAACTCGGAGATGGTAAATTATCAAATACAGATGGATTAAATCTAGACACGATTGAAATTCCACAAAATTTTATATCAAAAGAATCTCTTATTAATGAGATTTTTGGTGATAGAATTACCATAAAAAGGATTAGAGGAAATCAAGATCGAGCGATTCTTTGTCCTAAAAATGAGGATACTTTCAAAATTAATGATGAAATTCTTTGTCTAATGGAAGGAGAAGAAAAGGAGTATCTCTCTATTGACTGTATTGTAAGTGATGATCCACAGGAGCAATTAAATTTTCCAACTGAGTTTCTAAACTCACTGACACCTTCTGGAATGCCAGTTCATCGGCTTAAAATAAAAGTTGGTGCTACAGTAATCTTATTAAGAAATTTAAATACTAAAAAAGGACTTTGTAATGGTACAAGATTTATTATAACTAATTTGAAAAATAATATAATTTATGTAGAAGTTATAACAGGTCCTGCTCGAGGACAAATTGTTATGATTCCGAGGATAGATTTAATTACAAATGATTTGGAACTGCCATTTAAGTTTAAACGAAGACAGTTTCCTATTCGAGTGTCATTTGCTATGACAATAAATAAATCACAAGGACAAAGTTTAGAAAAAATTGGAATTTATTTGCCACATCCTGTATTTGCTCATGGTCAACTTTATGTGGCATTTTCTAGAGCAACAAAAAGAGAAAGTGTAAAAATTAAAATTGATGAATGTAGCAATCAAGGACATTTAATTGAAGAAAGTGAAAAATGTTTTACAAAAAATGTAATATACAGGGAAATTTTGTAAATTGAAGAATTATGACATTGTATGAGAGCTAATAATAGCGGGTTAGCGGTGGGTACATTAGAAATAAAAAAAATTGAGTAAAATGTAAAAAAGGATATAATAATTAAGTAATAAAAAAAATTTTAAAGTATATATTAACTAAAATAATGTTTTATATTTAAAAAATATGAAATTATGTGGAAATTAAAATAAACAAGAAAATAAAAATAAAAATATATAATAAATATTTAAATATATGCAAAACGCGGTGTAAAATAAAATATCTGGGAGAAAGAAATAGATAACATAGTAGTCATCCAAAAAAAATTTAAACATTTATTTTGATATAAATTTCGTGAAAGTCGGACAACAAATGTGGAAGTAGTTCGCGGTAATACAAAAAAAGAATTAATTTTTTGTGTTAAAACGGCTTTAATATAGGCTATATGAGGACCACGCGAAGCGCGGTCCGAATAGAAAGGCTTTGAGGACCGCGCGAAGCGCGGTCCGAAAAGCTAGTAATTTATAAATATAATTTTTGAGAAAATATTTTTGAAAATGATTAATTTTTGCAAAGGATTATTTTGGCTATAAACATAATATTTGAAAAGATAATATATTTGATTACGACATTTTGTAAAGAATTATTGTTGCTTGCGAAAGATATAACTTAGCACTTTTTTACATCTGTGATGTCTTTTAGTGGGATTTCACATATTTTTGCAAAGTTCATTAAAAGATATAATAAAAAAAATGTATATGTAAACATATATTTATGTTTACGTACGCACATGTTTGTGTACTTACATATGTATGTGCATGTGTGTAGCTTTTATAGTGACTCTCAATATATTTTATACTACAGTTACTTTAGATAAAAATTGAGCGATACCTCAGAAAAAATGTTAGCAAACTGAAGTTTCACAATGATAACTATTACGAGGCCATGTGTAATGAGCAAAAAAAATATTTAAAAAATTATTATAAATCTTGGAAAAACTTTAATTTAAAAAAACCCTTTACAAACGTTTTGACTGTACTCACAATCAGTCTTCTTCAGTGCGCAATAAACATTATAATAAATAAATAAATATAAATAAAAATTATAATAAAAAGTCGCAATACATTATAATAAATAAATAAATATAAATAAAAATTCTAATAAAAAGTCGCAATACAATGTCAAAATAAATTTGTCAAAATTAAAAGGCGAAATACGCTAACAATAAATTTAAATTATTAAAAATAGTGAATAATTGAAGTTTGGTAAAGACTTTCGTTTTTGCATGAATTTAAAGAAAAAAGTTTATCATTGTACAGTGGCCGTTAAAAAATAAAATTAAACAATTAGTACCCAAATTCTGTTATTTGCATGAAGTATTCTATAACTGTTTTCGTATAAGCTAAACTTTTTACTTCAAAAATTTACAAGTTGTTTATTGCGGTGTATTGACAGAACGTGGTGGAACGTGCCAACAGACGTTATGTAGATTACATGCGCGCACAAAAATGTCATAACTTTTGAATAAATTATCGAACAGAAATGAAAAAAGAACCGTTGAAAATCTAGAGATTTCAGCTTTTTAATGTAATTTGTTTTGTTATTTTATGATAAATTTTTAAAAAATTCTAAGACTATCTGTTACTAATTTAATAAAAGAAGACAAACATTACATGTAACATTTTGCTTAAATTATCGTAATTTTTTAAAGTATTAGCGTAGAATAACAAAAGGTTGCATTAAAAAGTTGAAATCTCTGACTTCTCAATTCAGACTCTCAACCCTCGACTCTTCACTCATTTTTGTACAATAATTCGTTCAAAAGTTATGACATTTTTGTGCGCGCGTGTAACGCTTCAATCCACATAACATCTGTCAGCACGCTCCGTGAATACACCGTGCAGCGTATGTCTTGTAAAATTATTTACATAAAAAGTATTACTTGTATGAAAAACTTATAGATAACATTTTTATGCAAAATTATCCATTCTTTAATTTTGTATTTTTTTGTTTTTTCTGTAAAATCGATATTTAACTAGACATTTGCAAAGAACAAAATTTGAGGCCTAATTGTTTACTTTTTTTTCTTAAAGACCACTATATAATAATGGTAATTCTTTTTCCTTTTTAATCTTATGCAAAAACGAAGATTTGCCAAAATTCAGCTTTTGTCCGAGGTTAAACCCTAAAGTAACTGTAATATTATTAAATATAAGAGAGAAAGGCAGATGTGGGGGGGGGGGAGAGAAAGAGAGAGAGCAAAAGAGCGAGAGAGGGCGATAGAGAGCGGGAGAGAGTGAGAGAGAAAGCGAGAGAACGAGAGAGGGCGAAAGAGAGCGATAGAGAGCGTGAGAGAACGAGAAAAGGCGAGAGAGAGCGAGAGAACGCGAGAGAGAGCGGGATAGAGCAAGAGAAAGCGAGAGAGGGCGAAAGAGAGCGAGAGAAAGCGATAGAGAGCGGGAGAGAAGGCGAGAAACAGCGAGAGAAAGCGAGAGAGAGCAAAAAAAATCAAGAGAGAGCGAGAGGACGCGAGAGAGAGAGAGAGAGAGAGAGAGAGAGAGAGAGAGAGAGAGAGAGAGAGAGAGAGAGAGAGAGCGGAAGAGAGCAAGAGAGAACGAGAGCGAGAGAGAGAGAGAGAGAGAGCGGAAGAGAGCAAGAGAGAGCGAGAAAGAACGGAAAAGAACGTGAGAGAACGAGAGAAGGCGAGAAACAGCGAGAGAGAGCGAAAAAAAACCAAGAGAGAGCGAGAAAACGCGAAAGAGAGCGGGAGAAAGCGAGAGGGCGAGAGAGAGTGATAGAAAGCGGGAGAGAACGAGAGAAGGCGAGAAACAGCGAGAGAACGCGAGAGAAAGCGAGATAACGCGAGAGAGAGTGGAAAATAGCAAGAGAGAGCGAGAGAGAGCAAGAGAGAGCGAGAGAGAGCGGGAGAAAGCGAGAGAACGCGAGAGAGAGCGGGAGAGAGCGAAAGAAAGCGAGAGAGAGCGAAAGAGAGCGATAGATAGCGGGAGAGAGCGAGAGAGAGCGAAAGAGGGCAAGAGAGAGCGAAAGAAGACGTGGGAAAGCAAGAGAGAGAGGGAGAAAGGAGGGGGGGGGGCAAGAGAGGGAGGGAAAGAGAGTGAGAGAGCGAGAATTTATTTTTCGTTTGGTTGCTTAAAAGGTTAAGCAACTGAGGAAAATGTCACTATACTAGGATGGGTGACCGCGGATAAGATAAAGCAGCTGCGGACAAAATCACTTTGTCGGGATGGGTAACCGCGGACAAGTACGACGCCGTTGTCTTAAAAAAAAGTGACACTTTTTCGACCAAAAAATTACTTAAAAAATTCATATCTCCGCAACCAATAGAGCTATCAAGTTCGTTAAAATCTCATTTTACTCGGAAAAAATTGCGCTTTCGATTGATATGGTCATCTTTTGAAAAGTATGTTTCCGTTCATAAAATATTTCAAATTTTTGAGGGTAGGTGCTTACGCGAGATAGTTAGGTTTTCAAAGATCCCGGGATTCGCACATGAACTGTATGAAAATCCACGTTCTCACTGGAGACATCAAAATTAACCGAACGATAGGATAGAGGAAAGATGAAAGATCATTGCTTAAGAGAGATGACAAACTGATTTGATCCTTTAAGAGTTTATTTGAGAAACACACAATTGAGATGGAGACAAAAACTGAATTCGAGATACATAGCCTTCGCGCGACAACCTTGCTTGATCAGAGAGCTCAGCTCGACTGCCGTTGACGAGGTGTCGAGAGACAAGAATTCCCCGTCGTAAGGGTGAAAAACGGGGAGCAAGGTATGTTTATTTGAGTGCGATACAGCTGATCGGTAGCTGATCGCCAGCTGATCGGCAGCGAAAAACAACAAGGAATGTCACGGTCGCGGCATCGTAACAATACGAGACTCGAAAATAATATATTTGTCACGCTGATATAATTGGCTATACAAAGGGCGTGATATATAAATACAATGATCGAAAACTTTAATGCCGAAATATAAGATTGATCGATATGCGATAACTTTTACTTGTCAAACTCCAAACAGTAGGTATTTCAAATTTTTGAGGTGAAGGATACACAGTAGCGTCCTACGGATAATTTTCGCTATTTTTTCGATATCTTTCGATATTTTTTTTGTTTTTTTGTAGATTGTATTTTAATTTGACGAATGAAAGATATAACTTAGCGAGACGCTACCGCGTCTCCTGATATAAACTATTCTTCAAAACGTCATTATATGTAATTGTCGCAAAACGGATCTCTCACTAATTGTTCTGTTAGGAAGTCGGTTGCGAATCTCGATAACTGCCATTGTTAATATGTAGTTAAATCAAGTGAGATGAAATTTTTAACGTTGAAGGCTTTCAGATGTTGATTGCTCAAGCTTGCTATAACGAAATTCGTGATCATACTCCCATAGTATCTTCAAATGATATGATATAAGAATGCTTGATGTAAACTGTTAGAGGAGAAACTGCAAGCTTCTTCTTGTATATCGAATAAGAAGATTATCATTAATCTTCTTCTTTTTCTTCTTCTTTCTCTTTAAACAAGGAACAGATTCGGGAAAAGGAAAAATCCAATTCAGATGTAGACTTCATAGATCTTGGAATAATGTGACAGACTTCAGTAACTTCCAATCAAAGAGATTCCAATTGACTTTTTTTGTGCTAAGTCAGTTTGGTGAATGATTTGTTGAATCATAAGTCCTCGATCATCCATTTCACGAATCCTCATCGCAATTTGTAGTTTAACTTGTATTCTGAGGGATACGCGCGAATAAAAGAAGGAATTTCTTTTTTCAAAATTGATGACGATTACTCTCAATTAATTAATCTTATTGTCATTGTGTCAATTAAAATTATAAAATTACTTGCTTTTTTTTAAACGCTTTCCTCAGATGTTTTATATATTATATATATATATATATATATATATGCACATATATAATGTTATATGTATTTATATCCGTTTCTTTTTTTAATTAAACAATATTAATAGAAACACAAAAAGATGAAATGTAATGGATTTGGAAACTTTGTTCCCAATGTTCATCGGAGTATATATAATTAATAAATTGATAGGAATGAGGAAATATTTATCGTAGCAATTGAAGCAATATTTATAGATCGACCGGAACTGTTTTAAATGTACGTACATGATACAGTTTTATGTGTGTATCTTTTTAATAAATAAAAAATCCTAAATCTTCATGTTTTAAAATATGACCACCGTATACGAAAAGTGATATTTATATCGTATGCATGACAAATAATTAATTTATAATCGTTCTGCAGATGTTGCTGTTTAGAACCCATGGTACTCATTGTCAAATCCATGAGTTTCAAACTTGCATTTATAGAAAAATGAAGTATACTTAACAATATTTATTAAATCAATTTGTTAATGACTCAGAAAAATAACATGGCGGCCTGCTCTCAAAAAACTTTCGATGGGTAGAATAAATAATTGAAATAAGAGTTGTGAAAATTGTATAAATTAAAAACCTCCAATCTTTCTTTAGTAAAATTTCGAATTTTCGTATCAACTTCCGATTTGTGTTATACCGTATTTTCAGGGAGTAAGTTATTGATCAGAAAACTTTGCCTTCTTGCTCGAAACGGGTGTATATTTGTTAAATATGATTAAAAACTCTGATTTTTCTCCAATAAATTGTATGTCCATATTCCCCTTCCAGGCTAATTTGATAGCCGGATTATAATCGTTTATAAACCTTTCCGACTCCTTGCGAGGAAGATCGTACAATCTGCTCTTACTGCGTAAATTTTTTCTACCGACTATCGAAGTGATAACGTCTCTTAAAACGAAATTCTCAGTAACTGGCCGAGGAAAATCGAACCGACACTTTCTGTATATATTAGTTTCCGTTTTTTTCGTACGCATGCAATACGAGTTATGTTTATGATTCTGATCACTTATTACCGTATCGTACAACGTTGGCGAAACATTTTCATCTGGAATTTCACACGT